>NC_134830.1:69507642-69816605 GCF_004210375.1 Tachypleus tridentatus
TATGCCAAATGTTGGTTATTTTTCTGCTGATGTCGGGAATATATGGTATGCAGCCGTATATGGTTTAGTGATTTTTTAATTCGTGGAATATATTTACACTTATTAGTTGATTTTGCTTTTTGTCTAGGTGTGTTGTGCATATAATGTTTTCTACGGTTTGTAGAGAAAACTTATTGTTCGCTCCTCTACTTAAAAATTTTCTCAACCCAAACCAGCCGTTTTTATATATGTATTGTTGTTTGTATATGAAAATATATTTTTGCTAAGAAAAAAAATATTGTGCGTATTAATCTTGTTGACAAATATCATAAATCTAAACATATTGACATTAAACTAACTTCTATTCCGGCTATTTGAAACATACGTAAAATAATAAAACGGAGACTCGTTTAGATGAATTGTAATACGTACTGTACATAATATTCCCAAATAATGTCCTGAAGCATTCTCCACTGAATGCCTGACGGTTAATGTAAAGGAAGGACATTGCAATGATGCGCTAACTTAGCTGGAAATATTTTAACACGAACATCAGTTATTTATTACGCACTTTGACTGGACTTACTTTTGTTTAAATGAAATATTTTATTTCATATATTTAGGGTTTTGTATGTAATGATTTTATTTAAATTGTGTTATTTCATCATATTTTTCTTTATTCTGGTCTGCCAAAGGTTCATTTTGTAATTTTTTTATGTGAAAAAGGGAAATCCAGTGTTTGTTAATTACGCACAGTTACAGTTAAAAAGTTGTCATTATATATATATACATGTGTGTGTGTGTGCATAAGTGTGCGTACAATAACGTTTAGCGTGTTTTTACAGTTGTTTATTAACCATAGTTAAATGGTTTATTAGTAAGTTGTAGTTCTATGTTAAGGGATGTATAGTCTATGTTGAATGTAAACATTTGCACAGGTGATAGAAAGTTAACAAACGTTTTATTCCTGCCAAAATGTAAATTTAATTAGTTTTTAAGTTATATTTAATTGTCATTTTGAGAACATATCTGAAGCAGAGGAGGTAAGGAAAGTGTGGTATGTAGATATGCCATATATTGCTTACCTTTTAATTTTAGTGTAGGAATTTTCAAATATCATAGTTTATTTTAATCTATGCAGGATTTGCTTAGCATCTGATCCAGAATCCTTTCAGTTGGCATCAGTATAGTAGCTTTTGTTTATTTTTTAGGGATAATACCAGCTTTATCCACGAAAGAATATCTACAATGTAAGACTTTGCGCAATAATGTAGAGCACGTCATATCTCTCATAGGTTGAATGAAATAGACCAGTCATATTGGTAATGCTAGTTAATGAGAGATAACCAGTCGTTTCCCATTAAGTAAGGCACGTTAGATTTAAACAGTACTACGGAGGATCCCAAGTTAATTAGTTAGCTGAAAACATGATGAACAAAGCCAGTTGAACAACGTGTGCGTCTTGAGAAGGCAACTGGGCAGTGTTCAGAAAACACATACGCTCACTTTATTTTTTTTATTCTTGATTTAAGTGAATACTGTTTTCATTTCATAATCCACATTACATTTTGTCTATTTATATCATAGATCAAGTTCAGTCAATTTAGCTAAGTTCATTTAAACTATTGACTATTTTATGGAATTGTATATTACTTTTAGATAGTTAGTGAAAAGATAGGGACCTGGCATGGCCAGGTGGTAAAGGAGCTTGAGCCCCAATCCGAGGGTCGTGGGTTTGAATCCCCGTCTCACCAAACATGCTCGCTCTTTCAGCCGTGGGGGTGTTATAATGTGATGGTTAATCCCAGTATTCGTTGGTAAAAGAGTAGCCCAAGAGTTGGCGGTGGATGGTGATGACTAGCTGTCTTTCCTCTAGTCTTATACTGCTAAATTAGGGACGGCTAGCGCAGATAATCTTCGTGTAGCTTTGCGCGAAATTAAAAAATAAACAGTGAAAAATATGTAGTATTTTTTAAATTATTTTTTTAAAATTAAAATTATATTTTAAAAATAATTTGTTGTTTTAAAATAATATGTTGATTCTTAGAATTATCAATCATTTCAACAGCCCCCCCGCTAGTAAAGTCTACGGATTTACAACGCTAAAATAAGGGGTTAGATTCCTCTCGGTGGGCTCAGCAGATAGTCCGATGTGGCTTCGCTATAAGTAGATACATACACAATCATTTCAAAGTAAACTTAGCTAAATCATCAAAGAGTAAATTTACATTTAACGATTCTATTTTTAACAGACATTTTATATATATTTTTATATTGCTTTCTGTTTGTTTGTTTTGTGAATTTCTTGTTGTTGAATTTCACACAAATTTAGACGAAGGCTATTTGCACTAGCCCCTTATGGAATGAAGTGCGATTCTTGTCTTTATCAGGAAATCACTCGAAGTTAGCTAGCTTTGTTTCAGACAAAACTTAAAAAATAGCTGGAAAACGTGTTTTACCTGGTAAAAATAAAGCAACAGATATTTTTTTTCATATCTTATTTGCTTTAAATAACTATTTTAAGTATTATCTATGGAGTTTTGAGTCCGTTTCACTTCACCACACAGTAACCTAAATTAATTTAAGTATGTAATTAATGTTATGACATATCGTCGAATTCACGACATTATTCGCATACCTATATCAATTTAGATTATTATACCGTATTAAATACACTTCACTATTGTGTCTCAGAACAACTGGGTATTAACACTTTTACTAATAGAGCAGAGAACAATGTTTCGACCTTTTTAGGTCATTTTCAGGTTAATACCCATTACTAGCTGTTTTGAGATACATTTTTATTTCAAGTGAATTTCTTGTCATCAAGAAGCACTTCACTACTACAAGGAACCTAATAGTATGTCTATGTTTTGTTGAATGTATGTGTTCGGAACTGATATTTAAGTCGTAGTGAACGAGCTGGGAGGGTCAAGTACAACGAAATCTCTTCTTCCCTCCTTAATTTTTGTTATTTTAAATGCTATGCAATAAAACGGTAATCTGAGCACAAGTGAGGATACTCGTTTCACAGTTTCTTTACTCATTTCCAAAGCTGTGTACATGAATTTTATCTTATAGTATTTCGCTATTTGCTATTTTCCATGGTTTGATAGCATTTTAAAGTTCACTAAACGTTTCGTTAGTAAATGTCACATTATGACTGGATCACATTACCAGAGGTGTATTTATACATAAATACCCTTTAAACACACTTATTATACTTAGATCTAGGTGATGTTATAAGCTGTAGGTATGAGTGACTTAATTTCTTCTGACCCTGAATATTACTTTAGTTGGATTTGTGATAAGGGAGTTCAGTTTATATGAAAACAGTGATACTATCTTTGTGATTTTGAGGATTTTGAGACTGTCTAAAAAATTAAACCAAATTAAGCAGAGATTTCATAACTTACGAGTCTTTAAAAACTTTCTGACTTCAAGATATTTTTAGCATATTTTCTGAAAAAGTCTTTTGAAAACAATTCAAATAATAATCACTTTAAGCAACAAAAATACATATGTTTAATAAAGTTGTTCAGATAGAGTCATATTTCATCTTTGAAAAAAAATATTGCGTTTTCTGAAGTATTAATCGTTTGCGATGTACCATCTCTAATTGAAGATTTTCGTGATTACATATACTGCGTGCAACAGACGGAGTCTTTTAGTATTAAGACACCTAGAATATGAAAAAAACCTCTATAAATAGGGAATAAGATTTGTGTGTGTGTGTGAGTATGTGCGTTTTTCATCATTAAAAAATATAATAATGTTAAGCCTTTAGGTTTCCTATCATAGCTGAATATTTGTGTAAAAGATATATTATTTTTCTCTCTTATTATTGTACATTACAACACGCAAGCTTCATTATTATAGTTTACCGATGATCTGTTCCTCTGTTGTAAACCATCTGCTGCTATAATGATTGATCTATACTTCACGTGAAAACGGTGTAGGTATAGTTAATCGCTTTTCACCATGTTTCACCTCAAGAGGGCGCTGTCTTATTTAAAATTTCACGAAGAAAATATGTTACTGCATCATTTATTACTCAAATTAAGCATAAAAATACTTAATAATGAAGATATCAATCAAGCGTAACTGTTTTCCTTAAGTAAATTAACGTAAAAGGGTGTTCAATTGTCATTTAGATTCATTTTGGAGAGAGTTACTTACGAAAAAAGAAAAGGATCCTCCAGTGGTAAATGTTTTAGTTGCATTTATAGTTTGAGCATTTGATTGTTTCCACCAGATATGGTGACAAAAGACAACTTAACATTTCTTGTTCTTGTTTATTTTCAATAGCTTGAGAAAATATATTAAAACAAAGAGTTTTACAGACGTTAATTACAGTTTTATATTATTTGAAATAAAAATAAAAAAGAAGACCTTTAGTTAGTATTTATGTTAAAGTATGTCAGACGAGAAAAAATAACAACAAACACAAACAATATTCAGTCCGACTTACTAGTCTCCGGATTTATAACGCTAAAATCAGGGGCTCAATTTCCCTCTGTGGACACAGCAGATATTCCGATGTGGCTTTGCTGTAAGAGACACACGCTTCAACATACTAGCGATCCACGAGTATGTGGCATCCGTTTTAAATTCTATAGGTAAATTAATATATTTTAATGTGACTTGTTGTTGTAATGTACTTTTTTTCAGATCTTATTTAAATATATTATGTATATCTAATAATAAGATAATATTTATCCGACTATGTGTTAACATTCTGTATACATTTTTCATTGGTCAAAGTCGTTATTTTCTTATGTCTTATATTGTTAAGCTTATTTTCAGACAGTAAGAAAGGTAATAAAAGCCTGTAGCTTTGGCTTAATAAATAGCAAATTAGCTACCTAACCGCTTAATGGAAACATGTCTCAATCAGAGATAATGATGTATTCTTTTAATTCCAGAGCTCTTAAGACGAGAAAAAACCCCAAAACTAAATATATCTCAATCCAACCTGTAATTAAAACCGAAATAGCCGAAATGTAATTAACATTCGTAAAAACCTCACATCGGTTAAAAACAAAACTGAAAAAATCTCGGATGATAATAATAATCAATCTAACAGTTTGATACTTTTCAGAGGAATATTTTCTACACATCTTTAGCACTGTGCTTAGAATTTTTCTTTTTTATCTTTCACTGTTCTTAATCGCCAAACGTGTATATGAAGCTTTAATGGGTCTCAATAAAAGATTAAAGTTGCCGTCTATCAGGTTTGCGCAGGTACTATGACAAAAATAAGAAATCACTTACAACATTTTATTTTCTATGTTGTTTGTGATTCCCAAGATGGCGGTTGCTAGCGTATACAAACTTACATATTATTCAGAGTCTATTTTTTGTCTTAATTACTTCTGAAACTATTCAGTATTTATTATCAAGCTTAATAACACTGTTTGATATATCAATACGTAGAAGAACAAGTAATTCTATTTCATCATGGCAGCACATATAACAGAATAAATAGGTGAAACAACACTTATTTGAGGCAAAATTGAGCTTCATGTAACCGAGCAGTGCTCGAATGGATATGTCATATTCTCATTTACTTATCAGTACTGTGTTCTAGACTTTCACAAGCATAATCTTAATTCTGGTTATATGCATAGATAATATGCTGCTTCTGTAGTGTTATACAGGAGAAAGACGTGCCCTAGAACCGTTGAAAGTTTTAATATTATACAATACATGTAAATGACCACAGTATTTCACTGCCCTTGAGCTACAATGCCAATAACAATCACATATCAAATGACCAACTGACTACCAACTGTACCCTGCTGGTGCAATGATAAGTCTTTAGACTTACAATGCTAAAATCAGCGGTTCGATTCCCCTTGGTGGACTCAGCAGAGAACCTGATGTGGCTTTGCTACAAGAAAACCCACACGCTACGAACTTGTAAGATATATATCTTTGACGCCATATTCTATTATTGAAATTTGGTTCGTAACGACATTTTTTTATGTTTTTCATGGATCATGAAGTAACTGCCAGTGTCTGAGAAACGTTCCTGAGCATACGACTTTACCTACTTGGGTTTATGATATTAACAGATTAAATCATGAAGTTAGCTCTCAGAAAGTATGGAAAAGTCAGGAAATGCAGCAGAAGCTGTATGAACCATAAAGCACCTATAAGGTTTCCTGCAATTCATTTGACTGGGTTAGAAGTGAGAGCATTCTATGTGCAAGTTTTCCTTTTTTCTCCTAAGTGTTAGTCAGTGTTGGCCGGAATGTTTTGTGCAGTGCGCTTATAGTTCTTACCTAATTCCAAAGGTAAAAACTTGCGCGTTAGTTTAATATTGTTATTCATCTCTTTAAAAATGAATCAGTGTGCTCGTTTCATTGCGGATACACGTTTCAGTGCATATCTCCAACTATGGTTTACCGTTTCTTTAGACGGTTTGCACCTTTGAAGGTTTAGGAGACTAAATGCAGAGTTGAAACATGCCATACCACAAACTAAAGATCCTATAAGCATAATGTTAAATCCTTTCAAGTATTAATTCTGTATCCAACAGAATGATAACGTTATTTTACTTGCAAATACTACGTTAAAAGCCAACAATGAAGAATATCTCTATCAACGTGTCGTGTACAGGATGTCTTTTTGGTTATTGTTTGTAACAAACTATATGTTCAAAGATACCTATGACCAGTGAAGCCACGTGTTTACCCCATTTTGTTGTTTTATGATGCGATGCTATTACATGTCCTTAATGACAAGCATCTTTTCTAATGAATGACAATATTTCTAAAACCTGTAAAAGTTCCTTGCATAACATGTTGCACATTCTGTGTTGATAATGGTGCACTGACATATTCCATTACCCAAGTTTAATGAAGTTAATCTTATGAGTGCCTTTGCATTGTTGCTACGACGTTCAGTGTACGAATCGGTTAAGAGGCGAGAAAGCGAGCGACTTTTAGTCAGTCCCCAACGATTTAAGGCAGTAAAATAGTTTGAATCGTTAGAAAATTATTGGACTTAGCAACTAGATCTGGTAGTTAGGAGAATGATTATTAATTATTATCATTTGAGTAAGAAAAACAGGTGTAAGGTTATAAGCGAAAAGCACCTGTTCGAGTGGTAGTGGAGAAAGAAATATAATATACAGGAGCTCAGCGAAAGAAGGTGTTAGAGCAAATGAAGAAAGACAGTTGCCAGCAAGAACCAAATCCTTGTTTAAATCTATTGTTTAATGATTATCATAAGTACTGTAGTACATATAGTGGGAATGGGCCACATGTGTAATACAAATTTAAAATTTCAATCACACTGCAACCTGGTATGGTCAGGTGGTTATGGCGCAACTTGTGGGTTACGGGCTTGAATACCAATCACACTAAACACACTCGCCTTTTCAGCCGTGGGGGCGTTGTTATGTGACGGTGAATTCCACTATTCGTTGGTAGAAGAATAGCACAATAATTGGTTGTGGGTGGTGATGACTAATTGCATTCTCCTTAGTTTTACACTGCTAAATTAAAGACAGCTAGCTAAATATATCGACAGCCTCAATAACTATGTCACCAAGAACTCAATGAGCAACATCGAGTTGATAAGGAGGATTGACAACAGAGAAGTCTGGCATGCCATGGTCGTCGATGTCTGCCGCAGATTTGACACATGAAGAAGAAGAAGCGCATATAGTCCTCGTGTAGCTTTCCGCGAAATTAAAAAACAAACAAACAAAGCTCAGAGCAACAAGTAACCAAAGTACTTGAGAAAGTTGTTAGAGTAAAAAAAATCACAAACTTACAAATTATCAATCTAAATGATTGAATAACATTGTTGGAAAGGCATATTTCTCTCCTGCCTTCTCGTGTGGCAAATATAAATACACATGAATGAATTACGCTACCTTGGATAAAAGGATTATTTTCTTAGTTTTACTTATAACCTTGATAATAACAATACCCTATTAGCCATACATTTGTTTTCGAGCATGCTCTACGAGCATTTCCCAGTAACAACCCGTTCTCATATCATGAGCGGGTGCACAATTCCACATGCAGTACTCTCTACCACTGCTGAAATCTGACATGATTTTGCTCGATATGCTCTGGACTGAAAACAAGAACGATACATTGTATATTTTTTCCTTTTCATTAATTTTACATTAAGTGTGACGTATTGACATTCAAGGTTTACTTGAAACAGTACGATATTTAAAATAATAACTTCAAATAAAATAAAACGAGACAAATGGAGAAAATCTTATGTATATAAAAAGTCTTTGTCCCAACGTAAATAGCACTACAACAAGAACAGAGATAATCTTAGAAAAAGAAATGCTAAATATGTGAAACAAGACTTAGCCATTAATCAAGTTAAAGAAAAGGCTGCCAAAATGGTTAGATAGAAGAAGAACTATAGCTAATACATCAGCAAAAGCTGATGAGTGTAGGGATAGCTCTAAAAAAACTACGAGAGATACAAACACAGAGACAAGCCATTTTATACACTTAGTACCCAAAAAAACTATAAGACAAGTGTAAAATATTTCAATGAAAAAAATTAGGAAATCGAAATTTGATCAACAAGAAGTAAGAAAACAAGGTAGGAATGGGTAAGATAAAATTCAACACTTGATGAAACCTCAAAATGGGCGTGGCCATCATTTCATCCTTTCCTACTTTGAAATTTGATCAAATTATAAACTTGAATTGAGTTTTATTAGTAGTAAATTCTTTATAAATATTCAACAAATTTAATATTTTCAAAAATCACCAATTTTGATAAAATTCTTCATCAGTCAGAGAACTATAACGTCTACCAAAAGAAATGTATGACTATTGGAGCTTCCTGTCTCACTTCCGACATCAAACACCACTTTTATGATGTCATGCATTTCGTAATGTTCGCATAATTTAATGACATACATATATCTGTACTTATCTGCTAAAACAATATTCATAACAGAGAAATTTAACAATATACAATATACAATATACACCTTTCATTTAGTTTGAAATAACTACCAGTTTACAAGTTTCACACAACGTAAGAATGGACGGAACAATAGCCACAACTACTTTAAGGTTGCAGAGCACCAAAAACCAACGACGTGTTGTAATGTTTTCCAGCCCATTCCTATCTTGTTTCCTTATTTCTTGGTGCTCCATCTCCTACTTCCTTTTAATTTCGTAGTAGTAAACAGCATTTTGTGTTTAGACTGGTATGAGTCAATCCCTGACAGAAATAAATAGAAATTTGGTAAGGTTGAAGAGAAAAAAAAAGCACATGAGTATAGCACAAGTGTAACAAAGTGAATTCGTAATAAAGACGTGTGAAAAGCGGGTTACAACAGTAGGAATATTAATAAAAGGCCTCCAAAAAATTAGTGAAAGAACTAGAATAGACAGACTGATACATCACTGGGCGAACAATTGCAATTGTTACTATATCATTTTTTTAAAATCAGAGGTATATGTAAGCTACTCACAGATTAATTGGGAAATACAGTATTTACGCCCCCAGTAGCATCACGATTTGTCTGCGGACTCACACTAAAATAAATCGGGTTTCGATACCCGTGGTGGGGGTGGCAGAGCACAGAGAGCCCATTGTGTAACTTAGTGCTTACTTCAAAAAAAACAAAACAAATACAGTATCTACATTTTTGCAAAACGCGTACAAATAAAACTTTCCATTGTTTTTGAACGTTCGAAGTAATACTAATCAAAAACAGTTATTTCGCGCTTATTTTTGTGAATAAAAATTCTTTAAACAAAATAATAAGCTGTGAAGATTTAAAGCGAAAGAAGCTTTAAGTTCAAATTGAGCAAGTTGTGCACCATGGAGCAAATTACTAAAAACTACACGTCAATAAATAATCCTAGTATGAGTTTGAACTTTGCTCTATCACTTCGGGACGTGAATTAGATCATTAATCAATTACATGCCGTCTGTGCAGGTTGAGGTCTAAGACAGAGAATTAATCACTTAGAATCAAGGTTAAAAATCGGCTTCCAATGTGTATAGTTTATACTCAAGGGAATTACAAAATACCAAATTATACGGATCACGTACATCATTTTAAGTTAATTAATGTCTAAACAATTTGTGTGGTTAAAACATTTTATATGAGTTTCTCAAATAAGTTATTAAAGAAAGAGAAAAAAGTGCTTATAAAATTAAAAAAAATATATTTTTATACTTTTTCGCCAAAGTTAGAAAACAGAAGTATAACTTAACTGTTTACGTAAAACTGTAATTTGCTACTTAAGACCACAGTTATTTTGTAAACATTACACAAGTTTTAAATCGACTTCGTTAACAACGTTTGACTTCAGTAACAAAACGAGAATATATGCAATCACAAAGCTCGAATAATGTCAGAGATCACTCTGTAGTTTACTGTTATCTAGAGTTTCACTTCTCTTCTTATCTGAGAACGGTTTCTTCTTTATCTGCTGAATCTATTTGCTTCAGAACATTTTATTTCTTCATCAGTTTATAATATTAACAGTATTAAAAGGTCCTCCTTACCACCACAAAATTCAGCAATGGTTTTGTTTATAGAATTAAGCACTAAGCTACACAATGGGCTGTCTGTGTTCTGCTCATCACGGACATCGAAACCCAGTTTTTAGCAGTGTGAATCCGCAGACATACCGCTATGCCACTGGAGGACTAGTTGTGGTTATCACTGGAATATCACGTTTCTCCCTTTCAGCTAAATAACATTAGCATGAGATAAAGCAATAGTTTCCTTAATGTTAATTAAAAACTGATGATTTTGAGTAAACTGTAAATTATTAGCAGTTATTATGTAATTAATCCAAGTAATTGTTTCTGTAAAGATATGAACATTTTATGAGAAAGCCTATGAGAATGTTTGATTAGGACGGTTTCACTTGCTATCCCGGCTTTGACCGTATGTACTTTTTATCCGAAGATTCGGACACAACAATAAAGAGATATTAATATTTGCACATGTTTACGTGTAAGTGTGCTAATTCTATTGCTGTTATTCAGCACAGTTATTTCATAAGAAAACAAATTTCACTTTCGTGTTAAATGTTATGAGGTTTAAGTGTCAATTACACAATATTTATATTAAACGTGCTTGTTTTATTATAGTAATTGCATTACAGTCACTTTTATTGTAGTTTGAAACTACACATGATGTTTTCTTAGTGCAAGCTTATGCAATGGAGTATCTGCATTCTATCCACTATGGTCAGTGGCGGATTTAAAGTTGTGTGTGTCCAGGGGCTAATAAGATTTGTGGGCTCTACATTAAATGTAATTTTACATAGAATAAAATTATCAATGAGCCTCCATTAAGACCATAGATCCTGGGGTTGAGCCCCCTCTAGCCGCTGACTGTGGTAAATCTCAGCCCGGATTTTCTTTTTGTTAGTTTATAACCTATCGCTGGCCGTACGGAAACTTTACACATTGTTGTCACTTCTTTTTTACAATATCATCTCAGTGTACTAAAACTTCTTCAGATTTATCCTATTCAGTAGTTTTATATGTGTACTGCAATTTCTTTATACATTTCTCATGTTCAATAGGCCCGGCATGGCCAGGTGGGTTAAGGAAATCGACTCGCAATCTGAGGATCGGGGTTCGAATCCCCGTCGTACCAAACATGCTCGTCCTTTCAGCCGTGGGTGTGTTATAAAGTTACGGTCAATCCCACTATTCGTTGGTTACAGAGTAGCCCAAGAGTTGGCGGTGGGTGGTGATGACTAGCTGCCTTCCCTCTAGTCTTACACTGCTAAATTAGGGACGGCTAGCGCAGAGAGTCCACGTGTAGCTTTGCGCGAAATTCAAAACAAACAAACAAATGTAAAATTGAAGCAACACATGAATCACGCGGAACTCTAAAAGAGTTTTACTGGTTTCACAATATATCGTACTTGTCAAGTTCGAGATCTGAGAATTCGATGAGACAAAGTTCTCTTATGAATCTGTTTTAAATTAGAAAAACTAAAGAAAAAAGAAAAAAAACGACTTTTTTCAAACAAATTTTAGTTTTAGTTTTATATCAATGGTGAAAGCCTCTTGAGGTACCAATGTGAAATATTTACTAAATGTCCACGTGCCTTGAAGACGCCACAGTTGCTATCAATTAAAGGTACTTAAATGTACTCCACTCAACTGGAATATGACTTGGTTCACTCAGGCGTTATACAAGAGTGAATGGCGTTATTAGTTGAGCAAACTCTGAACGTACTTTCAAGTATGCGAATACACTCAGAATGTTTAAAACTAATTAAACCACTGACTGTCTATTTGTTTGGAATTTCGCACGAAGCTACACGAGGGCATTCTGCTCTCCCCAGCTCCAATATAGCATTGTAAGAATAGAGGGAAGGCAAGTGTTCATCACCATCCACTGCCAATTCTTGGGCTAATCTTTAACCAACGCATAGTGGAATTAACCGTCACATTATAACACCCCCAAGGCTGAAAGGGCGAGCATGTTTGATGTGACGGAGCTGTGAAACAGTGATCCTCAGATTACGAGGCCTAAATCACATGGCTATGCCGGGCCAAACCACTGTCGAAAATCGTAAAACGCACTAATTAAACACGTTTCCCACGTGTGATATCTTCTTTCTTAGTCGATTATTTTTCGTTTTTCTTTCGAATAAGATTTAAAATTAAGTTGATTAACCAGTTCATTACTGCAGGTATCCAGGTATCCCTCTTTGTGTACGTTTTCCAAATGAACCAGCAGTAAATTTGTGGAGTTAAATGCTTAAATGCGGATTGGATTTCTTACGGTGGACAAGGCTACAAGTTGTCCATTGAGGCACTAATAAAAAAGCAGAATGTATTTGCACAAACTAGTACTGTGTGTATATTTTCTTATCTTATAACAAATCCACATGAGGCTATCTACTAAGTCCACCGAGGGGAATCGAGCTCCTGATTTTAGCGTTATAAATCCGTAGACTTACAAACTAGTGCTAAAAGGTCCTAATAACTATATATTTAGACAAACATCGAGTTTTAATTAAAATACAAGCTACAACCAACGCTCAACCGCTGTTAATACTTCTTTTTTCACAAGAAAATGTTTGATACACATCGTTGTTGTTGTTTTTTCGTTGTTGTTTGTAATTAAGCACAAAGCTACTCAAAGAGCTAGCTGTGCTCTGTTCACCACGGGTATCAAAACCTGATTTTTAGCATTGTTAGTCCGCAATAACCTTTTTATTCGTACTGGAATGGCACAAAATCATATATATAAAATCAAACTTTAATGAAAATATATTAAACGTTCCGTAAAGAAAAGCCACTAATCCTGTGTTGTCTTTCCAAAATCTGTTATTGTTGTTTGTAATTGAGCACAAAGTTACGCAATGGGTTATCTGTGCTCTGCATAACACGGGTTCGAAACCCAAATTATACTATTATAAGTCCACAAACATTTGAAAGTGCAGTAATAACATTATGGTTTTCATTATACACTGTTCAACTTGGTGTGTTTTCTTTTTTTCAAAATCATGTTAGAAGGTGTTCATTGTACACACTATCACTTTTAATCAACGTATTAGGCCTCTGTCTGAAACGAACCTACTGCATATTTAATCTGTTCTGGACAGCGATCATTAATTAAACGTGATATTCTGTACACTAAAACACACTTTATTTAAATTACAAATCTGAAATTGTTGAAAAAAGATAAAAGCAGTTTGTAAAAGTCAGTATGTAAAGTCGTGTGTGTCTTAGTAAAGTCACATCGGGCTGTCACATCGGGCTGTCTGTTGTGTTTCACCGTCTTACAGTAAAGTCTTACAGTAAAGTCACATCTGTTGTGTTCACCGTCTTACAGTAAAGTCACATCGGGCTGTCTGTTGTGTTCACAGTCTTACAGTAAAGTCACATCTGTTGTGTTCACCGTCTTACAGTAAAGTCACATCTGTTGTGTTCACCGTCTTACAGTAAAGTCACATCGGGCTGTCTGTTGTGTTCACAGTCTTACAGTAAAGTCACATCTGTTGTGTTCACCGTCTTACAGTAAAGTCACATCTGTTGTGTTCACCGTCTTACAGTAAAGTCACATCTGTTGTGTTCACCGTCTTACAGTAAAGTCACATCGGGCTGTCTGTTGTGTTCACCGTCTTACAGTAAAGTCACATCGGGCTGTCTGTTGTGTTCACCGTCTTACAGTAAAGTCACATCGGGCTGTCTGTTGTGTTCACCGAGGGGGTTTGTTAGAAAAACTATTTGTGTGAAATATAATGTGATTTTGAAAACATTTCGTGGATAAACCTGATTATTTCAATGTGACTGTGGTAGAATTGGTTAAATATGTTCCTCTTGTACAAATAATTATTTTTGTTAAATCAAATTATCGTTTTAGATATAGGGTTTTACTTATTAAAATGCTACCTACCACGAGGAAATTTATTTTACTTGACGTAAACTTATTTAACTTTTCTTCTCAACGAGTTTTAATTCATAATATGATTAATATATTCGAATTTATGGTAGAAATATGCGTCTGTTAGACAACTTATATAATAACAGAAGGGCTGTTAAAAACAAACTGTAAAACACAAATGGATAAAAAATACACGAACAAATGGCCATTTGTACGGTTACTTACAATGATATATTTATTGCATTGCAGAATATGCATCATGAAAGGCTTAAACGCTAATATGAAAGGTATTAATAATTATCGCCGTATTTAACTCTGTAATCACTTCTACACTTATTTATGGGCGTCAAATATTCTGAATATCCTTGTTTGGAATTGTATATATATATATATATGTGGACTTCTTTTCATATTATCCTCCAAAATTAAACGTATATCTATAACCAAAGTTTCATCCCGGGATCTCTACATTCATGCATAGTTTACAAATAGAATACTTCTCGTGATCGTACGGTCAGATAATTTGCATTCCTGGTTTTCCTGTTGTCCATGTTGGCAAACCGAATTCTCTTACAGCATTTCTAAAAACATTAGTAACTCCAGGGCTAAAAGTGGTATTTGAAAAGTTACTCTAGGTTCTTTAACACTGCTAGTTTCTAGTTATCCGTTAGTAACAGGTAGTATATGTTCTGACTATTTGGAAATATAGCTCATCACTACCAAGATCTATTTATTCTCATCTATTACCATCAAGATCTATTTATTCCTATCACTCATCACCAAAATGTATTTATTCTCATCAGTTACTAACAAGATGTATTTATTCTTATCAGTTACTACCAATACGTATTTATTTTCATCCACTGCATAAAAATAAATATTCCCCAAAAAAAACAATTACTAACTTTCACAAAACACAAAAAGACCCACCAAAATTATATATGAATGGAAGACTTTTCTAGACCATAACATCGTCAAACCTTTTAGGTTTAACTTTCAACCCAAAGCTAACGTTGGTAAAACACAAAATTAATATATTATTAAACACATGGTTTTGGTTTTGAATTTCGGGCAAAGCTATACATGGACTCTCTGCGCTAGCCGTCCCTAGAGAGAAGGCAGCTAGTCACCACCACCCACCACCAACTCATGGATTTCTCTTTTACCAACAAATAATGAGATTGACCATCACATTATAACGCCCCCACGGCTGAAAGTGCGAGTATGTTGGGTGTGACGGGGATTCAAATCCGCGACCCTCGGATTACGAGTCGAGTGCCTTAACCACCTGGGCCTGCGGGGCTTCACAAACATGGAAACTCAAAAACTATGCAAGAAGTTTAACCAGCAAAAACCATGGAGCCGCACCAGACAATATCATACAAATATACAAAACATATATACGTCCCATCATTGAATATGCATGCCCCTCATGGATAAACATAGCACCTAAACATATAAATAAATTACAATCAATAATAAATTATTTAATTAATAGAGCATTTAAAGTCTCTTCTAGCACATCATCAGAATTTATGCACAATTACGCAAAAATACAAATGACTGCAGGTAGACTATTGCGTAATTAACGAAATTATTTTGAGAAAAAACTGGCAAAAAAGCGACATGATTTGTGAGCTTTATCTCCACTACATAGGTTATGGAAGTAGCCCTAAATATCTATCGCCTGTTAATATGTATTTTAGAAATGCATATTTAATAAAGCCACCTAATACTAGACCATAAAACCCGCACAAGTTTTGGATTAAGATAGCAACATTTTAAAAAAATGGTATTATATGTACGACGTTTGTGTTTTAATTTAGAACAAGCGAAGTGTGTGTGTTTTTCTTTGCTTTTTACATTTATATACCGAACTATTTCTCAAGTGTGAGACTTTCCAATACCGAACATATACGACGATATGGATGACATAAGAATGTTAATACGGATACCCACAGGGCCATTACCCTGAAAGGGGGTCGGAGCAAGCACGGTTTACCCTGAGCCTCATGTTGTATCATCATAAACATTCACATTCCTATACCACACTCCTGACAGGAGGAAGATCTCTAATGGGACCCGACCATCTCTGGTCTATAAATTCTAAAATCCTGATAACGAAAGTAGAAGAAAATCTCAGTATAGCCTCATAAACGTTATCTATTTCTATATCTTATTGCTATCTTCTTTCACAGTTTTGGTCCTAGCATCACCAGAATGGGTATGAATATTAAACCCCACACAGGGAATGTTTAATGGAGTTAGAATTTTCAATTATCTCCCACGGGGTGGGGTGGGAGTTGTCAATCATTTCTCCCCTAAACTTGGCGTTGATATCAACATTCGTCACACCCCAACAATTAGTTGTTAGGTTCACGACTTAATCGTATTATAATACGTATTTAAGACGAGATATTAAAGTTGCTAGTAAATATTTAACTACTTACCTCCATTATACTGTTGAATTGTCGTCTATATTTCTGCTAGTTGAAATAATTAGATAGCAAATTCTATCTTTTTCATGATTATGCTTATATTTATCGTTCATTTGTTATTTTCTTCTATCATTTAATTTATCTACGAATTTTTTGTTGGATTAAAACGATGACTCATCCTCTAAATAATAATTTGTATTTTGAGCAGATATTTATGTGTGATGCAAATAACACCAGAGAGAGTATTTTGTTTTTTTTTTCTTATAGCAAAGCCACATTGGGCTATCTGCTGATCCACTGTTTGAAGCCTTGTGATGTAGCTATACTTAGTGGCTCACAAAAGCTAGCAACGAACTTTTAGTTAATTTAAATACATCAGGTTTTTTATTCTGTATCGGACTTTCCGAAAAACGTACACTGTTTGCTTAGTTGTGGTATGCAACCGTTAACAGGTTTTTGTTTGTTTGTTTGTTTTGGAATTTCGCACAAAGCTACTCGAGGGCTATCTGTGCTAGCCGTCCCTAATTTAGCAGTGTAAGACTAGAGGGAAGGCAGCTAGTCATCACCACCCACCTCTTGGGCTACTCTTTTACCAACGAATAGTGGGATTGACCGTCACATTATACACCCCCACGGCTGGGCGCCAACTCTTGGGCTACTCTTTTACCAACGAATAGTGGGATTGACCGTCACATTATACACCCCCACGGCTGGGAGGGCGAGCATTTTTAGCGCGACGCGGGCTCGAACCCGCGACCCACGGATTACGAGTCGCACGCCTTACGCGCTTGGCCATGCCAGGCCAACAGGTTTTTAAATCATATTCTGAAAATGGGAATTAAAAGGGCCTATCTATTACAATAAGAAGGAGATTTAGTCTGTCCTGAAGATAACCGAGCACTCTACTATTTAAATACACGTGTGCTCGCAATTAATTTCAAGGGGTGTAAGCAAAACGCGGATGTAAATATATTTTAGTAGATATTTCGTACAACAACATATTAAAAGGTTATCAGCATTTGTAAAAACGTTTAACGTTAAGTCATAGAATAATATAAGTTTATTTCGTTATAGTGTTAAATATAGTAAAGTTTAGTTCTAACTAAACTACAAAAAAAAGTAAGTTAAGGTGTCAATGTATTTTCCTTTGGTGAAACGAAAAAAGTTACAATTTTGGCTCGGAAAAAGTTACAGGAAGAAAGGTCACGTTTTATTTAAATACAATAAATAATTAAAATAATAAAATAAAGAAATATTTTAAATCAGGTATTAACTGACAATACATAACTTCTACACATTAACAACTTAATTCATGTGTAATGACATCATACACACACAAGTGTGCAAAAAAATGGAACATTTAAAAAAGTTTTTAAAAATAATTGTTTGTTTGTTCAATATCGAAGCTATTTTATTTCATCACCATAACTACAACAATATTATGTTCGTTTTTTAATACGCCATTAGTTAGCAGTCATTGTAGACCTACTTTATAAATTAGTTTGCAAAATAAAATAATTATAACTATAATCTTGGTTTCATTGTGGCTTCTTTTTTTTCCACTCCTGGATTCATTTCTTTGTGTGCCCGGCATGGCCAGGTGGTTAAAGCACTTGACTCGTAAATAGTCTGAGGGTCGCTGATTCGAATTCCTGTCACACCAAACATGTTCGCCCTTTCAGCCTTGGGGACATTATAATGTGATGGTCAGTCCTGTTTTTCATTTGTAAAACAGTAGCCCAAGAGTTGGCGGTGGGTGGTGATGACTAACTGCTTTCTTCACTGCTACGTTAGGGACGTCTAGCGCAGATAGCCCTCGAGTAGCTTTGCGCGAAATTCAGAACAAACCAAGCAAACCATTTCTTTATCTAAGATAGATCGTACTTAATAAAAGGTTTAACTACTGTTTGGCCTAAAACTTGTTGATTTCGGTATTTGCTATTAAAAATATTTTGTATTTTTATAGAAATTTCGAATTTAAAGAAGTTTGCTAGATGTTTGTTTTGGAATTTCGCGCGAAGCTACTCGAGGGCTATCTGCGCTGGCCATCCTGAATTTAGCACTGTAAGACTATAGAGAAGGCAGCTAGTCATCACCACCCACCGCCAACTCTTGGGCTACTCTTTTACCAACGAATAGTGGGATTGACCGTCACATTATAACGCCACCACGACTATAAAGGCGGGCATGTTTGGTGTGACAGGAATTCTAACCCGCGACTCTCAGATTACGAGTCGCACGCCTTAACCCACCTGGCCATACCGGGCCTTTGCTATATGAAACAGTCAAATATAAATATACATATATATCTCTGAATTATCGTTCTTTATTGTACGTAATCTGTGATCAATAAAATAATTTACTGCTGCTTTTGATGCGAGATAAAACAAGTATAAAGAAACTTGTGAACAATAATGTTAAAAAGTGAGTCATAAATTACAAACCAGAAGTATAAACATTATTTTTAAAAAAATGGTTCTTAATTTTTACGTTTGAGACTTTAATTCACATTATTTATTTGACTACAAGTATCGTTTCAAATATGAGCAGTGCCGAATGAAAGTAGGTGGAAAAATTATAGAAGAAGGTTAAGTTAAGTAATTTTATGAATTACGAAAGGAAGAGATAGTAATTAATTTTTATGAGTTGATACCCTTGAGCTGCGGTTAGAATGTGTTCAGCATGTTTTCAGTGTATCCTGAGGGGTAAATTTCGAAAGTAATTACCAAGCTTTTAATTTTCAAAAGCTCCCGAATTTTCACCGCGGTGGGTATATGGGATAATCATATGATTTATACAAAATTTGGACATACACTAATATGTTTGATAGATAGAAGAGAACACATCGTCTGGGATGTTTTAGACATTTAAAAAAAATTATTGTGGTGCGCTTAAGAATCTACACTGTTAAAATCCACATTCAACACCCATGGTAGACAGATAAAAAATAGCCTATTGCGTGATGTTTTGCGCTAAAAACAGACAAATAAAGTTTGATTCTGTTGTACTTTGTTTTGTTTTTTAATTCCACCTTTGTTCTACTTTAAGTAATTTACTTTTAATTTAGCTTTATTTTTTGCAATGTTAAATATGTTGAATAATGTAGATATTGTGAAAGTAGCAGCTATTTTCAACATCATTTGAGCTTTAGAGTTATATAAATATGTCTTCAATTATAAAGTTGTCTACATAGTGGCAAATTTATACTATACAATATTAGATTCAAAGGATCTTTTCTGTTTCCTGCGCCACATTCAAATTGCAAAAGTATATATATATATATATATTAATGCAGTTTATAATTCTGATTTACAAATAAAAATAAAAATTTGGAGAAATTAAAAGAAATATTTTATATTTTTGCTTTGCTTACGAAACAAAGGAAGTGCTCTTAGTATTTCATATATGCCTGTACATTTAAAAGACATGTAAAACATCAAGAAGTTACTTAGTGAGATTGTAACAAACTAAATGTGAAAATTCAGAAATATTCTGAAATATTTGCTTAAAGAGATCACCATTTTCATACCTACAACGACAAACCAATTCACAGAGATACGAGTCAATCATGTTATGATTGGTTCCACAATGTCGCTTGTGACGTCACTTAACCACATTCCAAGTACTCTCAACTTGCTGCAAATTTCAGAAATATAAATTAAAATTTGAAGAACTAATTTAAAAATGAAAAAAGTGAAAATATTTTCATTTTTAAGATTTTTTAATTATTTGTTTATTTAACGAAAAAAGGCCCGGCATAGCCAGGTGGTTAATCCGAGGATCATGGGTTCGAATCCCCCTCACACCGAACATGCTCGCCCTTTCAGTCGTGCAGGCGTTATAAAGTGACGGTCAATCCCACTATTCGTTAGTAAAAGAGTAGCCAAGAGTTGGCGTTGGGTGGTGATAATTAGCTGTCTTTTCTTTAGTCTTATTATTATTATGCCACTCGATTCCATGAAGGAACATATGGCCGCAATCGCTTGCGGATTCATTAACAAGCTGGTTTTTTAAGTGAGCAGATTGAAAGGGCGAGCATGTTTAGCGCGACGGGGATGCGAACCCGCGACCTTCGGATTACGAGTCGCACGCCTAACGCGCTTGGCCATGCCGGGCACTTCCTCTAGTCTTACATTACTAAATTAGGGATGGCTAGCGCAGATAGCCCTCGTGTAGCTTTGCGCAAAATTCAAACCAATTTAACTGAACATGTAATTATTTACTAACAAGTCTAACTTGATCTAATGTCACAAAAATGACCTGATCTTGCAAAATAAAAAAATATTTCTTTTCCAAATTTTAATTTATATTTTAGTTTATATTTCTGTATTAAAAACTAAATTCGATAAAAATTTAAACTCTGTGCACGAAACAGAAAAGATCTGATTCACATATAAAAATATTTTATTTATTTCAATGCTATCAAATTATGTCTCTTAACTAAAATGGAAAGGCACTAATTCACACTTACGGTTCTTTCTAAATAAAATATAGAATTACAGTCCTGAAGTCTTCATGTAACATTGAAGCAATTGGCATATAGTAGTTTTAATTTACTGCTTTTCCCAAATAAAACTGTTATATTTCAGATCGGTATAATTGAATTTGTGGTTATTTAAATAAATAGGTTATTCTAAATTATGAGAAACGTTTATACAAATTTTGAGCTACGATTGGCCACCAAAGTAGAACCATCAGCAATACACAATTAAGTTAAACAGTCTCGTTTGTCACACTCACTTTCTGGGTGGTATTAGGTCAAAAGGTCGTTCTCTCTTCCGTTAACTACTGGTAATAAGGTCCATAATTGTTTCTTATGACTTACTGATTTTTAACACGCATGTTACTCTAGTCTTTCTCATATTTTCTTCTTTTACAAATTTACATTATTAAAGAAATAAACGCGTGTAGTGGAACATAATCCGTTGTGAAGTTGTTTTTGTTTGTAGTTAGACACAAAGCTACACAAAAGGCTGTTTGTGTTTTGCCCACCACGGATATTGAAGCTCGGTTTCTAACAGTTGCTGTGCCACTGCTGGGGGCCGTTGTGAAAAATATGACTTTCTTTTTCTATTTAACTATTTAACTTTTATTGCATCGTTTGTATTTTTACAAAAGTTTGAAATTAAATATCAGTTTGTAATTTTATAAAGATCAGTGTTAGTTAATATGAAAAAAAAATGTTTTGACTTTATATAGTAGTGAACCAATGTGTAGACCTTGTATGCTATTACTTTCAGCTCCAATTCCTTCTGTTTCAATCCCCAAATCTTTCGGAAAAGTATGGGAGAGATGCTGATTTTACCTGTACTTGTACAAGTATGGCTGCTTCGATTCAACGATATCAGTCGTTACATGCGATACAGCAACATGAAACTAAGACAGTAACTGCGAAACCAATAGATAACAGCTTCTCTTCTTTCATGTTATACAGATTCTGGTTAATTTAGCTAATTCGGACCAATATGTGTGGCTATCTTCACTTTCGGATAGAACGACTAATCATCATTGAGCATAATTTGACAAGGAGACAGGAGGTAACACGTAGCGACTGAATATTCTTAATTTTAAAAGTATTATGGCCAAACTGTCAAAACTGAGCTTTGACGAAACAACTTTGCTCAATATTAATAGTTTACTATGTAATAAACTAAAATTAATGTTGAATTTATTGAATGTAGTTGTTATCTGATAAGGACCCGATACCATAGATTGAAATGTTGTAAAAAAATCATAATTTCCTTACTATAAAAGTTGCAGTTTTTGTATTTTTAAAGTAAAATTTAGTTTAATTTTTGTTGAAAACTTCTACCATTTTCTTGATGATGTGGATTTCGTAAATTATTGCTCCATATCGGTCAGATTAGAAGCAATTTGACATTTTGTTTTTATTCTCGGGACCTCTTACGACCACTGACCGGAAGAAACAGGCCCCTCAAACATGGAACTTAGCATTACGAGTCGTATTATAGAATCTCCTAGTACACTGTACTAATACGAACATTCTATGTGCTATTATTCGCGTTTGACTTACAGATGCAGATGCGTATTCTTTATACTTATTAATACAGAAGGTGTTAAGCAAACACATTTTAGTTAAAGACAAACTATTACGATGCTCCAGATCTACCCAAGTGTCGCCTTTCTAAAAATAAAACTTCGATACATTAAATAGATGAAAAATCATTAGTATGTAATATAGTTTGAATAAACATTATAAAACTCCTTATATTCAAAAATAATTTTGATGGCATGTCCCTTACACATAGGAACCTATGTTATTTTACATTACATTCAAAGTTGCTCCTTTTTTTTAACAGTTTTCGTAACTTCGGAATACACTTCTCATAACTTTGAAATATTCGCCTATTGACTGTGGACATTTTGCGTTTCATCTTTTGAAACATGATTAGGTGTATGGCATTGTAAGAAATTCTATAAGACGTAATGTGTGTTATCGTGCATGTCTTTGGCCTCTAACGTTTGGTGTTGCAAAGATAATGGAAGGCTTAATCGAGATTTGGTTTCGGATACTACTATGATCCACTAGTTTCAAAGAATGCCATCACCCATAAAAGTATTTCTTCCAGTCAGATAAATTATTTTAATTCATTGCCAGAGACAGTTACGAATGTTATTCGTTTCTTTGCAGTTTTTTGGTACACTGTGCGGTTAAAATACGTATATTTTATTACTCATTTTGAGAAGTGATACACGCCACCTTACGTATCAACCTTCAGATCAGTTCTGACATCTAATGAAATACACTGCTGACCAAAATCCTAAAGCCAATTAACATAAAGAAAAAATATGCATTTTGCGTTGTTAAACTCAATTACTTATTTGAGTAGAGCTTCGAAAGATGAAAATAAGAAAAGGGAAAATAAAAATAAAAAACTTTTTTAGCATTTAATAGAGAAAATGTGAACACTATGAAATTAGCCTAAATACTAGCTGGTCAAAAGTTTAAGACCATACCAAAAAGAAGTTCTAAATAGGGTAGGAAATGCCCAACAAGAGATCTCAGTAGGGAGTTGCACGGCCGTCATTGCGAATAACTGCAAACATTCGCTTATCGTGCAGTAACGTTGGAAGCCATCTGGACAATCCAGGTTAATTTTTTTCTCATCAGAGAACAAAACCTTCTTCCACTTTTCTACATCCCATGTTTGGTGCTTCTCAGCAAAGTTTAACTGAGCTGTTTCGTGGTATGGAAAGAGGTGTGGCCTTTGAAGACGTTTATGATTTTTAAAGCCTTTCTCTCATAGATGCCGTCTTATTGTTCTTGAGCTGCATTCTGCGTCCGTAAGGGCCTTAATCTGGTTCGACGAGTTGTTCGGCAAGACTCCAGCCGATCGTCGAACCTGCTCATGCCGGCGAAATTTTCTTGGGCCGACCACTTGAAATTTTCGTTCCGTATCCCTCAGAGTCTTTTAAGAAATTTGCAACAGCAGTTGTACTATACCCAATCTCACCAGCGATGGCACGTTGAGAGAGACCTTGCTTTTACAGCTCAACAATTCTTCCAGGTTCAAACACTGTCAACTTTTTAGCCTTTGTCATGTTTTACCCAATGTAACACAGGAGATGTCAGTGGGAGACGTTGACAGTCCTAATGCTCAAACACAAATGACTGAATTTCGTTTCGTGTTTACCAATTAACGTTTCGTTTCCGTATGGTCTTAAACTTTTGACCAGCTAGTACTTAAGCTAATTTCATAGTGTTCACATTTTTCCTATTAAATGCTAAAACAGTTCTTTTATTTTATTTTCCCTTTTCTTATTTTCATCTTTTGAAGCTCTACTCAAATAAGTTGTTGAGACTAACAATGCAAAATGCATATTTTTTCTTCATGTTGATTGGCCTTAAGATTTTGGTCAGAATTGTATAAAAAAAGACGGACGTATCATATCTGTTACGGAATTTTACCACAAAAATAATCAAAAACAAAATAAATCACAGATTTTAAGCTTTTGAACAACTCGGGATAATCAAATGATGCAAATTAAAATACGGGGTTTAATAACTTACAACAGATTTATATAAACTTGAATAAATTACTTATAAATATTTAACATGAAAACCAGGTATTTTCAGCGCGGACGGTATCTTATAAGCACGTGAGTCAAACTGCAAGATTAGAGACTCTCAGGATTCTTGTATAGCCGTCCTTAATTTTGAGGGAAGGCAGCCAGCAACAACTGCCGCCACAAGGGCTTTGTTCGGCTCGAAATCAAATAACGGATTGATTGTCACCGTTATAACGCACTATAGATGAAAATATGGAACGTGTCAAGTGAAATCGTGGTAGAATCTAGAACTTCTGACATGCATTCCGATTCACTAACCATGAAGTTTTTGTGTTTGGCTTAGAGCAAAACCACAGTTGGTTAGCTGCTGTGTTCGCAGTTTGGCATCGAACCCCGGATTTCAACATTATAAGTCTGTGGACAAAAAATAAAATATAAAAGTTACACAGCAATAAAACTCTTGTAGCCACTGTAACTCAGATTTTGAGTTCCCAGTTTTGCCATTTTGTAGGGGCTGTTAATATTAATATACGGAATTACATGCTGTTGAAAATATAAGTTTCCAAGTTGATTCTTACTGCTCGTTAAACACAAAACTACATAACAGGCTGTCTCTGCTTGCCCACCTTAAGGCATCGAACAGCTTGAGTTTGGTTTTAACAGCCCTCAAACTTACCACTGCGCCGCCAACGAGGGCGATTATTTAGTGAGAATACTCGGTGTTTGATGATCGTTATGGAAAGTAGCATTACTAGTAATATTCGTTGAAGAGGTCTAAATATGTGAGATACAGTTTCTCTCAGAAACATTTGTTCTGATAATTTTATATAAAATTTGTAGATCATCAGACTTCAATGACTATTAACAACGTTTATTGTCTCAGAGTGATGACTTGACGGCTTTCTTTGAGATATTATGACTATAAATTTGAAAAGATCGATAACTCACAGTAACGCATTTTAGTCTTTTCTGATACCAACACTTTGAAAGTTTTCGAGAATGGTCTCGCGGTTTGTAAACTAACAGTAAAAGAATTCTGTAAACTTCAAAGCATGAACGAGTTTTATATGTCACCAACCTCTAAAAGCGGTTTAAACTTATTCATTGATTAGTTTGTGAAGTACACTTTGAGCCTAAAATGTTGAATATCTTCTGTTGTTATGTCTGAAATATTTTATAGAAGTTTGTTTGTTTTGATTTTCACACAAAGCTACTCGAGAGCTATCTGCACTAGCCGTCCATAATTTAGCACTGTAAGACTAGAGGTTTGTTTGTTTTTGAATTTCGCGCAAAACTATACGAGAGCTATTTGCGCTAACTGTCCCTAATTTAGACTAGAGGAAGGCAACTAGTCATCACTACCCACCGCCAATTCTTGGGATACTCTTTTACCAACGAATAATGAGATTGACAGTCACATATAACGCACCCACGGCTAAAAGGGCGAGTCTGTTTGACGTGACGGAGATACTAACCCACGACCCTCAGATTACGAGTTAAGCGCCCTAACTACTTAGCCATGCCAGGCCCATGTAAAAGTTTAAAGCACTATTTTGATACAAGAAAGTAGGTCTAGCCTATTAATTTTAATATTTTGCTTCCAGGGAGATTATTTTTATTCTTTATTGTGTTTTTATTGTGAAAGGCACACAAGAACACGGACTCACCCTACCAAGGCTACTTGATTCACCCTTAGGCTTATTCTTAGTGGTGGTCTAACGTTAAGTTCTCATGGTCAAAGTTCTCGCTAAACAAAACTTAATATCTAGAGGACACATATTAGTGTAAGAGTATTAATACAGCAATGTAGTAGTTCCTTTCTTTTTAAGGATTAACGACCACACCCTAAATTATCTTTTGATTGTTTTTGTGAGACACATAATGTTAACAGACACATTAAAAAATTAAGTTTTACTTACTTCAAGATGTTTTTGCCTCATCTTTTAGTTCCAGTCATGCGACACATCTGAATCAACATCCTATAACTGTCATGAAGCCTAAACACGATATGCACTTGTATATCTAATAAGAAATGCAAGGATATTACAACGAAACTGGACATAACGACAAAGAATTAGACTTGAAAGTTTGCTTGTTTGTTTGACGTTAAGCACAAAGCTACGCATTGGTTTTCTGTGTTCTGTCAACCATTGGTATCAAAACCCGGTTTTAGGTGTTATATGCCTTCAGCTTTATCACTTGAATCACTTGAGGGCAGACTCCAAAAAATTGTAAACTGTTGACACTGCTCCAGTCATAAACAATATCGCATTAGGCTCATCTTGTGAATCTTGTAAACCCGTATAAAAGAAAAAGAAAGTAAATCACGTTTTAGAGAAATCTCTGGATTTTGTTATTTCAATCAAAATGTAGGGGAGAAAAACACACCATTCATAACGACATATTTAAATTTTCAAGCGTTTCTTGAACTGTTATGTGCATAATTACAATATCAGGTTTGTTCTTTTCTGTAGACTCACGTAACTAGGTAATGTATTTTCTAAAGTAGCAGAAATGTTGTTGTTTTTTCTGATACCTTTAAACTGAAAGCACTTTATAATTATTTGTTTTTTGTTTGTTTTTTCAATTATGCGTTTTTATATGTTCGCTTGTTTGTTTCCTTTTTTAGAACTTTCTTGTAAAGTTACGCATAGAATATTTGAAATAAGTTATTGAAAATATGATTTATTTAATTTCTGCCCAAAATGAAATGGAACTAACTACACAATGTCTTCAATTCGGAATTTTATAATTATTTTCAAAGAAAGAGGGAATGCATATTATGTGTTTGTGTATTCAGTTGAAAAAATTAGTTAGTTATGATAGCTACAATGAACTTCCAACGCGAAGAGGGGATAGAATTTGGGGGAACACTACGACATTTGCTCGCGCCTGTTTCGGAACCCGATATTCACCGACGAATAGAGTAACTTTGTTAGCTGAAACTCGAAAACGATAACGTAACTGTAATTGCGCTGGGTTCGATAAGCACTGAAGGTGAGAAAAATAATCGCTGTTGTGAAGGCTTAACAAGTAAAACTAAATAATATCAGATTAAATGAGCTATGTATAACATTTGTTTGAAAGACTGATGAAATGTCTGATAACAGACTCAGCTTTTACTCCTAAGAAGCTACAGAATTTATTTGTGAGAGACTTTAAAGAAAAAATTAGAATGTTTAAACATAACAAGAGATGAAAGTAATTTGTAGAGAACATTTGAGACAGATTTCTGTTGCCTTTAATATAAAATTGTCTAAGAAATAAGGGTGAGAGAGAAAGGCACTATTAACCTGCAGCGGTAAGCAGAAATGTTACATTCTGAGGTCTTCTAGCCTGTGCTTAAAATAGATTGAAATAGATTATTAACTTATATGTTTCTTTCGTGTCACCCGACAACTAGGTCGTAATCATTCGGGTGCAATTATGTGGGTGTTTAAAATTATAGAATGCAAGTTAGTGCAACTGTGATAATAAGGCCGAGATGAAAGCCTTTAAAATAAGAACAAAATGAAGTTTTCATTGATGTATCAGAAAACCTAATACTTCACAAATAAATAGTACACGATGCGAATGGTACGTTCGAATGAATCTAAGCAGCAACCATTTCAGTTTCGTTTGTATAAAATAAAATACATTTGTTTATATAATAAGCATTACAATTCAGAAGAATGAGTTAACAAACCCAATACTATGGAAAACAATATTTACACAAAATGCAGGATAACATATTCGTTTACTTTAGTTTCTTTGAATAGTAAAAATAGTACTTTGAAGTTGTATTCGTTATAATGTAACTAAAAAAACTGTTGAGTTGATTTGTCCAGAAGGTTTTACTTATCTAAAATTTCAACCAGAAGGTTAAAAATAAAGTATTGTTTAAAATGAAACAAGTTTTTACAATATTCTAATTTGTCTGCATTTCGAAGAGATGTTAATATTATTAAATCAATTGTCTTGATAACATGATGTATTTCTAATGTTGTTGGAGTACTATTAGCGTGCGTTGCAAATTAATAGTAATATAATTTATGTTAATTCAGCAATGTTAGAACTATACGAATATTCATATAAATGAACCAGAAACATTGTCATATTATTATCTATTGAATTCTTTGTTTGTTTCCCGCTAGTAGACTTATTATTCCTGCAAATCTACTGTTTAGGGTTAAGGTAACACCGGCAACGTGTAACTAATGTAGTTTTTATTGATGTTTTTATGACAGATATGAATTATATTTTATGTGTATTATAAAATTATTTATTCAATCACTATCGGTACAATTATGTTTTTTCCAACTTTTAATGAAGTGACTATTACTTTACCAGAAATTACCAAAATTTGCTCTGACATGTTAAACTACTATTACCCTCGAGAGCATTTAATTTATAAAGTAAATAACGACATCTGATATTGGAGTTTCGTTATATTGAAGGACTTTGAAATCGCACTCGTAAATGGAAGACCTTCCCACGATATTAATATAGTAGTCGAATAAGCATATCACGTGTTATGGACCTATACTGAGAAAATGTAAATCCTCACGCACATATATATGCAATTTTCGTCTTGTTAGTATTGTTTAAATACATACTAAAATATATAACTATCGGCTTAGATCACTTGTAACATATCATTTATCTTGGTTCATTGATTATTGTTTGAATACATACCAAAATACATGGCCAGGTGGTTAGGGCGCTCGACTCGCAAATTAAGAGTCGCAAGTTCGAATCCCTGTTGCACCAAACATGCTCCCCCTTTCAGCCGTGGGAGCGTTATAATGTTTGGTCAATCCCACTATTCGTTGGTAAAAGAGTAGCCCAAGAGTTGGCGGTGGGTGATGATGACTAGCTGCATTCCCTCTTGTCTTACACTGCTTACTTAGGGACAGCTAGCGCAAGTAGCCTTCGTGTAGCTTTGCGCGACATTCAAAAACAAATAAACGAACAAATAGGTCAGTTGTAAGATATCATTTATCTTTAGTCCATTGACGAATATTTAATCAAACTCATCACTATATATTTGAAATTCCTTGAATGTGACAACCTGAAATTTTACAATTTAGTGTCTTTTGGTGACTCGCAAACATTTATAAATACTAGTTATAAGTACCCGTTAAGGTTGCAAACATTTATAAATACTAGTTGTAAGTACCCGTTAAGGAAGTACAATGTGTACAAACAAACAGATTAGATCATGTTCCCATTCCTTAGTTGTTTTATTGTGCTTGACACGGACAAGTGGCTAGGGCTTTTAACTTTCAGTCTTAGGATCGCGTGTTCGAATCCCCATCCTCCCAAACAGCCTTTTTAGCCGTGGGGGTGTTATAATGTGACGAACAATCACACTATTCTTTGGTAAAAGAGTAGCTCAAGAGTTGGCGATGAGTAGAGATGGCTAACTGCTTCCACTCTAGTGTTTCACTTTTAAATTAGGGACGACTAGTGCAGATAGCCCTCGCGCAGCTTGGAGCAAGTTCAAATCAAACTAAGGCTTTTCGTCTCTGTTGTAGATATCAGTGCTGGCAATTTCTATCTAATGTTTGTCGATATTGAAAACTACTCAAGCTGAGATGCTGACCGGCGGGCAATAACGTAGGCAGATGACCAGGTCCTAAACTTTGTTTAACTGTTTTTTGAATGGCTGATATCTGAAGAAAAGAGCTGTTTTGTTTTTCAAGTTGAGAAATATTAAAACCAAGAAAGTCCAGTTGTTTTCTCCACCTGACAAAACCGATCATAAAATGTTAGTGTGGTCATCTTCCGTATTGTAAATATAATGTTTATATTTCAATGAACTGCTGAGTATTTCTGTCAGATACAGTTCTGTAAATTTTTGTTGAACAATTAAATAATTATTTTGTTTATTTTCAGGATTACCGTTTTTATTTTGATGAAAACTATTTTCATTAGATGGCTTCTCCCATATAACATCTCAAACCTCATGTGGACTACGCGTTTCATTATTTTCTAACCCGACTATCACAGGTCCTAGGCACCTACTGGTCGTATGCCCTACCAACCGTATAAGTTAGATAAATTATAGATATATAAATTATAAATTCTGGTTTGAAATTTAAGTATGTATATACGTATAATGTATACTTGCTGTTTTGGTGTGTTAATACTCTGTACTTAAGTATCTGCTGTATATTTATGTGAATGTGAGTACACAAACCAATGCGTATATAAAAAAAATATATAGTATAACTTAAAGATGTGATAAAGTTTTTACAGTAAAATGTGTATTTCATGTTTCTATGCTTATTATTTTTGGCTCTCTAAGATTAACTTTTAAGGAAAATGTTCAGGGGCCCATAGTTTTTGTAGGCCCTCAAATTTCCATACGCCCTAGGCAATGTGTCTATTGTGCTTAATAAGTAATGCGGTGCTGATCTGGAACACCAGCACAAAATCATTTAACTCATGAAGAAAAGCCGCATGTCTAAACATTTTTTTCGACAACACTTTTTTGCTATCGAGGCAATTTGTTAATTTGTCTAAAACTGCGGTTATAGTTCAACACAAAGAAACCCTGATACGTAAAAACCAAATCTTATATTGAGTTCTGTTTCAAACGAAATAAACATCAGATCTCAACTTAATAGTTTAGTTTAGGTTATCACCATTTAACGTATCGGAATGCAGCAACTTATGTATTATTTTAAGACGGAAGAAAGATTTGTTAGAGTTTATATTAGCATGAACCAACTTGAAAAGTTAAGTGGGGTGCAGCAAATTATATTAATCTATTAATCTGAAAACTAAAACTGGCTTTATGTCCTATTGGTCTTACTGCTATTGAACCATAAGAAAATGGTCCATAAATCGTTATATATTCACTAAGATGTATAAGATTAAACCAGAGATAGTACCTTTGTTTATATAAATCGAAGAAATATTTTCAAACCTGGTCCACACTACATATTTGTATAACAACCCTTGGTAATTTATCACCGTTCTCTGTAAGAAGCAAATAGTAAATGGCCTGCGTGTTATATACAAAGGACGAATTTGGGAGCGTTTAAAGACAATAAATAATCTTTCTTCACCCTGTTCGTGATAGAAAAAGGGTTAATGCAGAAAATAGAAATGATACCTAAAAATGATAACTAAAACATTAGATGGAAAACAAACTAAACTTACAAGACAAAGTGAAGAAACAATAAAGGAAATCCAAAACAGAAAAGTGCAGGCTATAAAGAAACTACATTTAGAAAGGTATCTAGTAGGACGAGACAATTTAAATACCACAAAGAATGAGTGTAATTCAATACGGTTGACAAAAATAAAATAACTGTTGTTTAAGACACATAATGTAGAACTATACATGGACTTTTTTCTAGATTAAAATACTTTAATTTGCGAGCTTTCTGTTCTCTTACCGCATCCATCATCGGACAACAGTGTTTTATTTTGGCTTTAGCCCATACATACATAAATTTATACTATATATACAGGGTGTTCGGAAAGTCACTGTGCAGTTTTGTAATAATATTTTATTCAGTCTATTTCAACCCAGCAACTGATAGCGGTGTTTAGAAACAAAATAAAAATGATCCAAGCCTGTATTGATGCCAACGGGGGTCACTTTCAACATTGTTTATAGTTGTCATTCATATTTACCTCCTGTATTCTATATTGAAACATGTCTGTTAATAAATATATAAGTGCACAGGGACTTTTCGAACACCCTGTATAATACCTTGCGAACTTAAGAGCTCTATAGGCTAACACTTGTGGCATAGATGACTCATCTAAATAGCGTTTCAACTCAAATATATTATTTGTTGTATAAAATCTGGCTTGACTTGAGTTGTTTTATTTAAAGGTTTTCTTATGGCGACCAACACAAATAAAACGTAAGAAATAAAATTTCATAAATTGGCAAGATGAACACTGAAGTTGAATACGTTTCAGAAAAAAAACAACACTATATGTGAATAAAACGTCTGTTTTAAAATGGAAGCCATTCTGTACTTAGAGGAAAATCCGACCAAAATACTGTCTTGTGTTTAGATCACATTTACGCTCCAACAATTTTTTTTTTTCTGAGGAGGGTACACAATCAACTAATGAAGTAATGTTAATAAACAACACATTTTTTTGGAGGACTGTATCTTCTATTCGCTCTGTTATAATCCTAAGAACGTATGACTGAAAGCAAAGAATAATATATAAGTAACATGTCAAACACTGTTCCTCCCATTCTAATGCTGATGAGACGGTATCTTGAGCGTTATTGGCCCATAATACAAATGGCTGAAAAGATTATTGAATTGCCAATAGATGGCAGCATATGCATCATAATTATAAAAATAATTATAGGGTTCTGTGAGAGAAGATTAGATTATTCATTCGTGTTGAACTTGCAATGATCTAGAAGCAACATTTCGCTCTGATAATGATTGTAGCAATAATAACAAATAAAAATGACATCTTAATGAAAAAAGCACGGATTGTATATTATTAGAGCTTCTAATATAGCGTACACGCTTTTCATTACCAACGATACAAATTTTTAGTCTACTGTTCAACAGAGTAACAATTGTAGCTGGTTTTGTTTTGTTTTTCCAAGACAGTATTTTGAATGAAAAAGAGGTTACTAGCCTGACAATGTCATAATAGAACACAAAAGGTTACTAGCCTGACAATGTCATAATAGAACACAAAAGGTTACTAGCCTGACAATGTCATAATAGAACACAAAAGGTTACTAGCCTGACAATGTCATAATAGAACACAAAAGGTTACTAGCCTGACAATGTCATAATAGAACACAAAAGGTTACTAGCCTGACAATGTCATAATAGAACATTAATAATGTTATACCTGAACGTCATTATTACTTCTTTATATGCTCTAACGAGAACCTTTATTTTACTCTGTAATTATCCTGGTCTTAATCATCAGGTTGATTAAAATATAGTAGAAATTTAATTTCAGTATCATAGAATTTGTCTTTTAATACCATATATACAAGGTAGCTTCACGAAAAAGGCAACTGTCAAATATATATAAAAGCAACAACTCGCTGCTTCTACTTATAATCGTTTTCATTGTAATTGATCGAAAAAAAAGCTTTAGAACTGAATGGACAATAATGTATGATACATCGTTTCCCTTAGTTATGTGTACACACACGCGTACATGCGCACATGTTAATAATATAAAGAATGCTATGTCCGCGATAAAATGTAACTTTCCTTGTTAAGCTAGGCAAAGGTAATCCGTACCCAGACGTCTCTAATTTTGAACTGATAGACTAGATGGAAGATAGCTTGTTAACAGCAACCCCCATCAGCTCTTGTCTGATCAAATAGTAATCACTGTCCTAGCACATCTACAGCCCGAACGACAGCAAGGGGTCACGAACCATGAATCCTCGAATATTGCAATGTATATTGTTAAATGTTTCGCACATTTAAAGAACAAGTTATCTATCTATTGAAGAAGTTCGACGGATGATAACGAGTCCTATACAGATGGGTGTACAATGAAAAGGTTGATAAAATATAAATTGTTTGATTGCAAAAGATTAAAACGAGAATGAATGTGTGTAACTTCTTTCATTTTCAATAGATCAAAAATTAACATCACATGCATGCGAGGAGTTTAATTTCCGTATAAAAGAAGGAAATACAAAACATGGAAACCGAGTGTTCCACTACTGCATCTTACTGTATAATTATCAAGTGACAGTTTGTGATTTACGATATTGATGAACATTATTTTTAATCCATAAATTAAACCAATAAAAAGTGTTGATTGTGTTACGACGTACTTAATACGTAGCGACTCCACCTGAAACATCCTTTTATTACAGTATAAATTATTAACACTGAGATTGTGATTATTAGTATAAACATGCCTGTCATATCCTTCTATAAAAACTAGTTACTGGGTGACATGATTTAAGTTTATATTTTTAGGTCATTAATTGAACGTTATGTAAAGGGTATTATATTTTATTCAACTATTATTTTGGTTATCGTAACAAGTAACTGCTGTGTATTCTTTTTTAACGCTAAATTATATAATGTATATATATATATATATAGATCAATAACACACAAGTTATTTCAATGAATCAGTAAACAACAAACAAGAAATGTATTACTACGCTTATTTAATGCATCATCTCTGTATAGTGGCTCCAATTCTCATGTGTACTATATGAAAAAACTATATAGTGTAATGCAGTAAGTAAAAGTAGTTCTTGAGTATACCTAGCAGCATACCTCTGTTTTTGCCAGCTCTTTCATTACTAAATTTTAAATCAATAAGCTTTTAACATAAGATATTTACAAATTTTAAATATTTATGTCAATTGTATGTAATTTCGCATAACGAAACCACATTGGGCTGTCTGTTGTGTCCACCGAGGGGAACCGAACCCATTATTTTAAGCGCTGTAGATCCGAAGAGTTACCTCTGTCCTTCCGTCAATTGTAATAGAAAGAAAACAGGTTTAATGCGCTTTCAAGTATCGACACTTAAAAAGTTATTCCGGCTATGTTTCCTGGCTGTTGAAACACGACCAGATTATTATCATTAATGCACTTACACGCAGGAAGCTCAAGAAGTCTCAGAGTTATGAAACTGACAAGTTAGGATTATTTTATCTTCATTTTACGCTTGTGGCATTAGCTGTTTGTTTTTTTTAAGTTACATATTTTTTATATAGTGTATTTACTATCTGGTGGGAAAAGTTACGCTTATTGACAGACGCAATACTAAATTTAGTGGATTACAAACTTACTATCTAGTTGTACTTAATGAAGTCGAAACTTTCTAAAGATCTATAGGAAGTATTCGTTTGTTTGTTTTATTTGACTTGTGTCATCTAGTGGAAAAGAATAAACTGAAATAGAACCATAACACACATACGAAAATGAGTCGTCTATGTACTGAAATTGATATTTATATGCAGTTTATTTTTCGTAATTATATTTCCATAGAAAGTGACTGATTGTGTGTTATGGTTCTATTTCTGTATTCTATATCTGTATTCTGCCCACCAGAGGTATCAAAACCCGGTTTTGAGTGTGTTTCTCCTTAAAGTATTCAGAAAGTAGACAGTTGTTTCTCATTTACGAGACATATGAATCATATGATGAAAAACAGATATGTATATCTTCATCATCAAAGTCAGGAAAAACCTGTCATTGTAAAATGGATCAGATGAAATGATGAACATTACAACTGTTGACTTTATATTTCGGGGTGATACTTTAGAAGTTTTTTTTAACATTTTATAAAGATACACACAAAGACTATCTACGCATATCCGTCCCTTATTTTGATTTAATATACGAGAAGAAAAGCAGTTAATCAACAGTATCCACCGTCAACTCTTGAGCTACTCACGTTTGATCGAATAGTGAGATTTGACTGTCACGTTTATAACGCCTTTGTATCAACTGACGAAAATCAAGAATTTCTGGAAACATGGTCAGAGCATCTCAGCCACTATTCCATGCTCGATCCGTTTGTGTGGAAAAAAATCGATGGTTTATTAATAACAACAGGTGATTCAAGTGATATGAGTAATATGTAAAAGAATTGGCTTGCGTAACCAAGTGACAGACACATTTAAAAACTATACAAGTTTTTATTACTAAAATAAAATTAGATTGGTTTTAAACTGTCTGTATATAATGCATTTATAGTATAGGTAACTTACATATCCATCAATATAAATATTTGTAAAATGCCCCAAACATTTTAAGTAACAAAGTTATAAACTACACAATAGAGTGCCTATCTTATATTTTTTAAAACATTTCGATTTTTTTGTTGGTTGTATTTTTTAAATAGTTGTCCGAGCTTTTCATTTTGAAAGTCACATTCAAACTCTCACATGTATTTTTTGAAGACTTTAGATTATGTTAAAGGTTTAATAGAGATTTAATACCAGCCACTCCATTTACCTCCTTCAATAAATATCTTGCTTTACAGTTTGAATCTGAAATACACTTTAAGAAAACTTTAATTTATTTCAAAATGAACTGGGGTTCTAAAACACTCATTCCTATTTCCCACCACATGCGTGATTTTGGGAATCAGTAGGTTCGTATGATTTAAAACATTTTTTCGGACACGTACGTCCCAAACCCCATTGATTAGATAACACCCTAAAAATCCTGGATAAATCCCTGTAGCAGGTGTATAATAGGCCACATTTCTAATATTTAAGTCCTTGTTTACTTCAGTAAAAACATTGTAATAGGCCTGGCATGACCACGTGGTTAAGGTACTCGATTTGTAATCTAAATTTCATTACGTGTTTATCGATTAACACTTCGTTTCAATATGGTCTTAAACTTTTGACCAGCTAGTATTTAGGCTAATTTCATAGTGCTCACATTTTCCCTATTAAATGCTAAAAACGTTTTTTATTTTTATTTTCCTTTTTCTTATTTTGATCTTTCAAAGCTCTACTCAAATAAGTGGTTGGGTCTAACAACGCAAAATGCATATTTTTTCTTTATGTTCATTGGCCTTAAAATTTTGGCCAGCAATGTATATGGCGAGGTGATTAAGGCACTCGACTCGTAATCTGAGGGTCGCAGGCTCGAATCCCTGTCAAACCGAACATGCTCGCTCTTTCAGCCGTGGGGGCGTTATAATATGACGGTCAATCCCACTATTCGTTGGTAAAAGAGTAGCCTAAGAGCTGGCGGTGGGTAGTGATGACTAGCTGCCTTCCCTCTAGTCTTACACTGCTAAATTAGGGACGGCTAGCACAGATAGCCCTCGAGTAGCTTTGTGCGAAATTCAAAACAAACAAACAAACAAACTTTCTCCTGTTACTTTCCTCAACAATTGACACCTATATATATATTTTAAAGACGTAAGGGAAGAGAAGCTAAGAATTGACGTAAATCGCATCACTAAATAAACAACCAAATCTTTACGCTCTTTTTTGTTTCTCTAACAAGTTTTCGAGTCATTTCAAGAACCCATCATGAGATAAGAGGCTTAGCTAGTAAAGCAACAGTATGCTTCTAAGTTTAGCCCTCCATCTGATGAAGAACTCTTCAATCTCGAGCTGAGTTCCAGGTGAGAATCTCATGGGTAGCACCTACAGATTCTAGCCCTTCATGTGGAGATTAGGTGCCCGCGAGAGCAACAGAGATCGTGCACTCGGTAGGGGATCTGGATTTTACAGCAGAAGAAAGTTTAAAATTGAAAGATCGTGGTTGAAGAGCAAACCTTGTTAAGTGGTAAAAAAAGGCCTCTTAAAGTCTGGGGCATTTATTCATGTCAAACTATCCACACAGAAAAATGACATTGAAATAATACTTTTGTTAGATATACTGTTCTAAAAAATTTAACAACTTTTTTGTAATCTTATAAAATGAATATGGGGCTTTCTGAGTTTACATAATTATTTAAACTTATCACATTAATTTAGTGCAAAGGCTTTAATCATTAAATTGGTTGGTATTTTCGATACAATACAATGTATAATGTCATAAGAGTACACAAAAACCATGTTAATAGTCCTTCTAATCTTTTACTTTAAACTTACACACAATCCTACACATTTAACAAAACAATAGTCTAACCTTTTACTTTAAGCTTACACACAATTCTACACATTTAACAAAACAATACAGTCTAACCTTTAAACTTATACACAATTCTACACATTTAACAAAACAATAGTCTAACCTTTTACTTTAAACTTACACACAATCCTACACATTTAACAAAACAATACAGTCTAACCTTTAAACTTATACACAATTCTACACATTTAACAAAACAATAGTCTAACCTTTTACTTTAAGCTTACACACAATTCTACACATTTAACAAAACAATACGGTCTAACCTTTTACTTTAAACTTACACACAATCCCACACATTTAACAAACAATAGTCTAGCCTTTTACTTTAAACTTACACACAATCCTACACATTTAACAAAACAATAGTCTAACCTTTTACTTTAAACTTACACACAATCCTACACTTTTAACAAAACAATACAGTCTAACCTTTTACTTTAAGCTTAGACATTTAACAAACCAATACAGCCTAAACTCTCTATGATAAACTATTAACAAAGTTCTGCATTCTACAGAAAGATATGAGTACAAATAATCAAGTTAAAAACCTTTACTGTCAATATTGGCACATTTCGGTGAAAAGGCACACTTCTTAATGAGCCTGCGATAGTGATTAATCAAGTTTCAGGATTCCTATCAGTCTGTCTTGTTTCAGACAATAAAAACCACAGGAAGAAAGCATATTAATTTAGCTTTTGATTTGCGAGTTTGACTTTCTTGAATGAACAAAACTAATTATCTCAAAAGTTGATAACACTGTGGTGTAATTATCTATACAAATAAACATAAAATACTGATTCCATTTAGAGAATAGATGTTCCATCCATTCTTCTGTCGGTTCTAACTGCTTATTTTCGAATCACTTGTTAAGCAGTTCGCTTAAAGCTGTAATGTAGCTCTGAGCCATCTGAAGGGTCTCGTATTTCGACAGTTTTTTATCGTGTCCTATTGATGGAACGACTTCACGCAGTCGGTCGAACGCGACATTTAGAGTGTGCATACGGCGACGTTCACGGGCGTTGGCAGCTATCCGACGTTTCCGTGATACGGTATGGGAAGGAGGAACTTTCTGGCTCGGCTTGACGGCGATACTTGTTCCAAGTACGGCGTCGTTATTTTCACTCAAAACAACGTTGCACGCGTTATTCGTGGCATCGCTCGACCTGCGGGGAAACCCGTTGACATGTTCGGGTAACACTTTTCTGGAAGTATTAGTTTTTTTCGTGTCCTCTGAAGAGCTACCAAGACCTTCCCGTGAGTAGAAGGCAGTATATACGTTCGAACACTGAATTGTATCATCTTCACTGCTATACGGTATTGGACTGTCCAATGGAAGTGACTGACACCCTACTGAAGAAGGCATCAAGGTAGAGTTGGCGCTGGCGTAAGAGAGGGTTTCATGAAGAAGTTGGAAGTCAGATAAACTACTTCGTCCAGGTGTCACTATTGTTGTCAGATTTTGAGGGGAACATTCCATTATAATGATAATTTTACCGAATTATGATGAAAACAAAGTCACTCTCCTGTCACTAGTTCATTTCCTATCGATTTGTTTGTCAATTTTTCTGAATCATGGGAGAAAGAACACATGGTGTCCCGTACCAACCTTAGAAACTGGACATGAAACACACTAGTATCCAGCCTCAGGGACTTAGGCTGGTCTGGTCCTCGAATCTCTCAGTCTGTATATTTTTGCATTGATGCATAGGCCCGTCAGCGGTGTATAGGCGTTCCTACCTGTACAATTCGTCCAATCACGGTTTTTGCCAAGTAGTGACGCATGCGGTAAGCCGAGGGGGGTATGCTTACTTTCTAAAAGAATAATTATTAAGAACTAATGATCAAACGTAAGCTGATAATATAGATGAGAAATAAAATATTGTAAAGTTAATACAAAATTATATGATAGTTAACACCGAATTAACCATTCTACAATTTTCTTAACGAGCTTTTCGGCCTTTATTCAAGAGAATTTTACGAAATTAAGCAAGCTTAAAAGAGTTAGACGAGTCATAAATAAACATGCTATGCCAGTAATATAAAGTTCACAAATGTAATATAGTTCAAAAATATTCAAAGGTGATTTTTTTATATTAATGAAACTAAACTACAAATGAAAATGATCGGATTGGTTGTTTTAGTGAACACATACGAAACGTTTACCGCGAGAATCGAGCCAGAATTTTACCGTTATTTGTCCTGAAGCTTTTCACTGAAGCACAAGTGAAAGCAAAATACAATATTATTTACAAAGCATGTAAACATGTCAATTATTATTCAGATTCACACAGTTTACCGAAGCACGAAACATGAATATGCTTATGAATTTCCAATATTGTGCACATAAAAAAAACACCAACTGTAATATCAGATATCACAATATCAGTAAAGTGTTGTTTAAATACATTTTAAACAACGTCGTGCAACAACGAGAACTTAGAGAGTTTACTTTAAATAGAATTTAGAAACAGGTTAGTAGATGTCACCACACACTTCCTCAGAGTGACACAGCAGTAAAACTAAGGTCTAAAAACAATATATTTCGATGCCCACGGTGGAAAGAATGCAAAACATTTACTGTGTAGTTTTGCTCATAGCACCAAACAAACTCCTCGCCGTAAATGAAACTGAGGAACTGAATGTTTGATGATAACTTTATCTAATAAACAGCCCCCAGTGGCACAGCGGTATGTCTGCGGACTCACACCGCTAAAAACCGGGTTTCGATACCTGTGGTGAGCAGAGCACAGGTAGCCCATTGTGTAGCTTAGTGCTTCATTCCAAACAACCAAGTGCCTAATAAATAATAAAGTATCAAGAATACTAAGTAAAACAACTAATAGCATTACAATTTGATAATGTACTAAACTAATTGATCCAGCATGGCCAGGTGGTTAAGGCACACGACTCGTAATCTCAGGGTCGCAAGTTCAAATCCCCGTCACACCAAACATGCTCGTCCTTTCATCCGCTGGGGCGTTGTAACTGGCGTCAATCCCACTATTCGTTTTCTGAATTAATAGGCTGGAGGAAAGACAGCTAATCAGTACCACCCGCTGTCAGCTCGTGAGCTGCTCTAACCAAATAATGGTTTATTTATTCTGGAGCAAATTCACATTCGATTTCTTTTTTTAGGAGAATCCTGTATTCTGTAAAATCTTTAAGCTCACAAGCAGTAGCAAGGTTGTTTGTTGTTAAGCACGAAGCTACATAAATGAGTCATCTGTGTTGTGCCCATCGCGAGTGTCTAAAACCAATTTTTAACTTTATAAGCCTCTTAAAGACGAAATCTTATATTGTTCAACCCATTCCATTAAATTTAAAGAGTTATGAGAAGTAAGTATTGTAGTATAACTTATTTCAGTATTTCTATTAAGAGGTTAACCAGCTGTAACTTTGAAGCTGAAAGCGACTGTTTAATTACAAAAATTCAAGAGACATTCATTTCTTGAGATGTACTTACATTTTAGTCGCTACATACTTCTGTCGGGGTTTCGAATCCTGTCACACCAAACATGCTTGCCCTTTCAGCCGTGGGAGCTTTATAATGTGACAGTCAATTCCACTCTTCGTTGGCAAAAGATGAGCCCAAGAGTTGGCGGTGGGTGATGATGACTATCTGCTTTCACTTTAGTCTTACACTGCTAAATTATAGAGGACTAACGCAGATAGCCCTCGTGTAGCTTCGAGCGAAATTCAAAAACAAACAAACAATGACCGACACAGAAAATATAAATATTCGTCCTCTATTGTTCCTTTTGAGCTGATATTAGCAGAAAATCTACACGTTTGTATCAACATGCATCAGTTCTTTTTTGGATTTTTTTTTGCGAAGTTCACAAAATAATAGTATAAGATTGTCTTGGTATTAATTTCGACCCACACCTACCGGTTAAAACAAGAAAACCATCTACCAGTTTGAAAATGTATTAACATATCACAGAAAGTACTTTTATTTATTCTGGTTTGAAAGTTAATAATCCCAATGTACTGTAGCAAATTAGGCAAGCACTTCTCTTATTCAGCGAATATAAACACTTTTTTTACGTATAATTAAATTTATCAAATGCCCTTGAATTATAAGAGAGCAGTCACAGATACGATCATTTATCGAACTCATGATCAAAGTAGCAAATCAAGCTACATGACAAACAAAGCAATAAATAATTTAGTCTTAAATCTTATAAAAGCACTAACAGTTAATAACGAGGTTAAGCATATGTCATGATAGCATCTTTTATTGCCTTCTTTAAATATTACCGACTTATAAATAACAGTGGTTAATATACCGCGGACGAAATGTTTTAGCGGTGCAAGCCCTTCTTATAGAGTCAAATGAATTAAGACTTTTATATGTACAGCCAATAAATAATTTGTGTAAATGAACCTTTAATGTCCTTTCAGCAATAGATGTTTCCAGTATGTTTGATGGAGAAATAACTTCATTGACATAAGAAACAAACATTATGGCCATTATGCTGCCTTGTGTTTCAGTTTATGGTTCTATTTAAAGGATAATAAAATCCAGGCATAGTCTTGAATCATTTTATAAAAAATATGCCTTCATTCGACGCTTGAGTTTACCTTGTATTTTTTTTTAGAAAAGTCTCGTAGATAAAGGTTGAAAATTTAATTGGCATTCAGGTGGTGTACAATGTTAGAATGGATCACTTGTATATATGTAACAACACAAAATAGGTGTAATTCTAAAAACCTATGAGTGAAACAAAATATACTACATCTGCCGTATACAGTGCCCACAAGGTCTTAAGCCCTAAACTAGGGATCATCAGGCTGGCTAGGATAGCTATACATTGTCTGATCAGCAATCGCTATCGTGCAAACTAGATTTGGTAAGTGAAGTTAAATTATTAAAAGTTTTATCTAAGTGATTTACGATTAAACATCAGGGTAAAGGTTAATAACGCAATATTATACTTTCTTTTTAACACCACTTATTTATTACTAGCATTATATTTATTTGAATGAATTTTACTGTTGAGCCAGCAAACATATCTTCTTGCTTATAAAGATGGTCAAGTCAACATAGCATTAACTAGATAAAACTACAAGATGGCGAAACAAAGAGCAACATGTAATAATAAGTCACACACCTATCTTCTGTTTGAAATCATGGGCGTCCGCAGTCATTGCCACCGGAGCATGAGAAACATAATTCTTTTGTTATTCATTAATCATATGTATATGAATTTCTTTATTCACTTCACAGTTACACGCTACTTTCCTCATCCCTTGGAAACATTTCTTCGGAAATGTACGTTTGAAAATCGTAAATCACTGCTTCTGTTAGTAGAAGTTAGCTCATTGACTTCGTTATTATAACTTGCACTTAACAGTAATTGTAAATAAGATAAATGTACTTACTGATTGATCAATATAAACTGGATTCAGTTTTTCATTCTGATAGAGGATAACAGGCACTGTTGTTGTTACATTCTTTATACTTCGTCTATAATCTTTCTTTTAAAATATCAGTACAGTTCGAGAAAAATCTCTAAACTTCCTTCATTTGTAGGTTTCAAGAAATGACAGACTTCTTCCTCTGATTATAAAGTTGCGAGGCATCCACCAAGATATCCTGTATGAGAAGTTTCTCGTTGGTTAGTATTGTGGCACATCATTCCTCGTGTGCCACGATCTTGCTGAACGAGCAACAGTAGAACGGTTCGCTTCCTACCCCTGGGGTTTATATAATATCTCTTGAGAAAACTAAACAAACAAGGTTCTTAAATTCATTTTTAAAGAGTTTCCAGTCTGTTTGTTGTGTTTTTTTCATGTCAAATCTCTATAATTTATTTGAAGAGATTTTGGTAGAAACGTAAGAAACTAGACTTCTATTAGTATAAACTATTTAATAAACTCTTATTTCACTCAGTTTGGAAAACAATAAATGGTAATTCAGATTCATTGATTTTAATATACGGATATCCCGATGACCTAATTAATAAAAAAAATAATAATAATTAATATATATGAAGCATACATATATGTATGTACATTAGATAAAATTAGACAGAAAATGCAAATTCAGTTCGTAGTAAAGTGGATTATTTAGATTCAGACGTACAAAAACTTGTTTGGTTGATAGCAATGTTGTGAGTAAACATCTAACTTACGAACATCTTTCTTCTTTCATCAACAGGTGGTTATCATTGGACGAAGATTGTTTGCATTGTTAGCTTAATATATGAATTTAGTACAGACTTGAATTTCCTAAGCTGGCGGAACCTTATGAGACGGTACTTGGTTTACGACCGAAAATGTCGTTGATAGAGAAGTTATTAAACGGATTAAACGCTGCATTTTACTTGTAATAACTGAGAACGTAAAACAGCTACATTCGATTCGCTATTTTTGTTACGAAGATGTTTTTTTGTTTCGCCCTAGGCGGAAAATTTACTTTATTCAGAAATTTAATATAAACGCAAGAATATTAAGGCGTGCGTCTCGTAATCTGAGGGTCGCGGGTTCGCATCCCGGTCGCATCAAACATGCTCGCCCTTTCAGCCGTGGGGTCGTTATAATGTGACGGTCAATCCCACTATTCGTTGGTAAAAGAGTAGCCCAAGAGTTGGCGGTGGGTGGTGATGACTAGCTGCCTTCCCTCTCGTCTTACACTGTTAAATTAGGGACGGCTAGCACAGATAACCCTCGAGTAGCTTTGTGCGAAATTCAAAAACAAAACAAACAAGAATATTACTGTTAACTAAATTTCGCAGATTTGCAAGAGATAACGTTTTATTGTAATTATAAATATGCATAAATTTCAATAAAATAATATTTATTCTGCTTTATTTGACAGAATTAGAAAATCTTACCATAAATAATATTTTTTGTATTTTTAAAGCATATTATAACTTGTTTCATTTATAAGCGTTATTTTATTTGAAACTGTTTTATTCATAGTAACTTAAATATGCCCCGTTATTTTCGCGCACGTGTATTATAGTAATTAATGATGTAATTTCGTATACGTTTTTACGAATGAAAGTATAATCCTAACCTAATTCTGGAATGGCCAGGTGGTTAGGGCACTGGACTCTGAGGGTTGCGGGTTCGAATTCTTCTCTTCCCACCCCTTTATATTGTACAGTCAGTCCCACTATTTGCTGGTGAGTGGTGATAACTAGCTGCCTTCCTTCTAGTCTTACAATTCTAAATTAAGGACAGGTAGCCCTCATGTACCTTTGCGTAAAATTCATAAAACAAGCAAACGAATTCTGGTAATGGTGAAAGTTAGCTAAGTTATTAAATAAAAGGTAGCCCCCCAGTGGCTCAGCGGTATGTCTGTGGACTTACAACGGTAAAAACCGGGTTTCGATACCCGTTGTGGGCGGAGCACGAAAAGCCCATTGTGTAACTTGGTGTTCAATTCAAAACAACAAATAAAATGTAGAGTAAATTTTTGTTTACTTCAACGAAAAGTATTATTTCACACTATCATTTAAGGTTGTTTTTTAAATGATGTTGACTGGAATGGTAACTTTAAAAATAGCTTGGATTTTATAACCTATTTCATCAATACTTTTTATACTTTTCTCTTTACCTTCTCAACAGCAGTTTTTGTTCTGTAACTGATTCGAGGCAACAAATGGTATAGTTTAAACATGGAACATTGTAGACTGTTTTATCTATTCACTTGTGTTATACATGCTATAACCACCCACATCTCGCTCTCCTAATTTCTAATATTCTTATTTGAACTTGCGAATTTGAGGTTAAGACTGATAGACGGTGTATCCCCACCGCAATGTGGGTCCAACTTTCTCAGTCACTTCCAAAACTTAGGAATCATTTTATAATCCCACGTTGCAGCTTGTACCCTATGATCTTTTTTTTTTTTAAAGTGAGGAGTATTTTGTTTAATATTAATGTGTTTTGTTTTGGCTCAAAAATTTATGGTTATAATATAATTAATCAGAGGTTGGGATTTACTGTTTTTAACGCAGTCCTTTCTCATGATTTTGTTTACTTATTTAACTTCTTTTAAATGTAATAATTTATTTTCATTAATATATATATATATATAATGTACTCCAGATGTCTAGCTTACAATTTGATATTAATTATTCTGTCTTAAGTAAACAACGTTTTTGTATTAATAGCCTGAATATTTGTTTTAAGTCATATACCAACATCCATCAACTTTCCCATTTAAAATCTAGATATTTTTACACTTGATCTTAAGGCGTCTCCACTTCAATATTTCTAATATCAAACACACTTTTTCTTAATGTTAATTCTAACACATCAGTGTTTGTGTGTATATATATCAAGACAGTATCTACTTGTATAAATTTATGATTAACTGTTTCAAATTATCATTCGTAGAACTGAAAAATGTACCTGCCAATTTTAAACTTTGTGTTCTCATAGGTTTTTTAGACCGTTACGATCGGTAACTTACCTTCTGTGGTCGTTAACCTGAAGTTCTTCCAGGAACACAAAGCTGTAGACATTCTTTTTCTATGTTTTATGATGGATTAATGGTATGTTGTTAAACTTTGACACAATTTGCACGATATCTATTCCTACTTAAGTAACTTTTTATTTTAAGTTCAGTTTTTTTCAAATCAATGTTGTTGAAAATTAAAGTGAAAAAGATAAGTCTCTTAATTTAGCATTAGAATGTCGATCTTTCTCACGTTTCAACATGCGTTTTTATCTCCAAGTAAACAGACAAAAATCTTTAACGAGTGATGCTACTGGTGGAGAAAAAGATGAGCTGAGAGGTCATACTAGGAATCTGTGGGCATTTCTTTGTGATACAAATATTATTTTTACTGAAAGTCTCGCGTTATGTTGATGATACCTGAAGCTGGCTTTCCATTTGTTTTCAATATGTTGTATATATATCTGTGCATCAGCTGAACTATCCTGCTGACGCGCTTACAACTTACAGTTGTTATTACTTGTAGTCCGTCAAGAGACCACTACAGAATATGTACAGTACTCTGCAGAAGTGTTAGGATAAAGTCAAATATTAGATTTCAGAGTACTTTCAAATATCAAGTGAAGTATCGACATTTTATTCATCTCTATATTTACTACAACAGAATATCAGTGGAAGTTCAGCCACCAGTTAATATTTTGTGTCCCCTTTTGCTTTAATAACTGCAGACAGTCTTTCAGACAATGGCGCAACACATATAATCAAAATGTTCTTTGGAATTTTACTACAAATGTTTTTAATACACTCCCATAAAGTTTTTTTTTTTGAGTAACTTTTGATTTGGCAAGTTCTATCTCTGTTCAGATAGGTTGAGATCGGAGCCACTGCATCATTTGAATGACTCCAGCAGCTTCTTTTCTTAGCTAAGTAATTTTTACATGTGTTAGATAAATGTTTGTGATCAATATCTTCTTGTTAGTACAATCTGTTACTTATAAAAATACAAACCACTTGGTATACTTCTCTGTCATTTGGTCCATGGTCGTTTATCTCATGTTTGAGATCAGTAGCAGTCTTCCTTCTGTCCCGAAGGCTACATGAACGCAGATACTTAGCATCAGTATCATTAAGATTAAGTGTTCTGCCTCTTCCTTTCTTCCTTTCCTATTTTCAGACTTACATTTCTTAGTCTCACGGTCTGGGGTGTACTTGATAGTGCTTGAAGAGCATTTCAAGTCTGAAGAAATTTGTCAGAGAGTCCGGCCCTCCAGTTGCACAACGGTATGTCTGCAGACTTAAAACTTTACAAATCGAGTTTCGATACCCGTGGTTGGCAGAGTACACATAGCCCATTGTGTAGCTATGTGCTTAACTCTAAACAAACTACCAAAATCGGAAAGTGCAACCAGCGTCATGTAAAGGTTTTAATTGAAATCTCTGCTCTCGTCGTAATTCCATACGTTTTTGGACCCTGGAATGACAATAAAACTTAATATATAATGGTAAACACTGTTTTTATCAAGATTTATGTGTAAAGTTCTATTAAGTGAACTTCTAGCATATACCGATACCATATGCCAGCTCCTTGCTTGCTTCTTTCTATATACTTAAGACACTACATGAGAAAACATGACAGTTATTTGATCATTGTGTATAACAATAGTATCCTAACCAACTATTTTTTTTTATCATATTCATTGCTTACCACGTATTTTACTCAAATATAGCTTTACAGACCGCCTGGGATACAACAAACACAAATTTGTGAAACGATGGTTATAATAAAAATAGTGGGTTAGAATACTAATATTATACACGCTTCTAACTCTTGGAAATCCCTAAGGGACCAGCTTAAGAATTTAGTGTTTAAATATGTAACAGGCGTAAAATAATGTATTATGACAACCAGACTTAAAACTATTTTGTGATTCTTTTTTAACCCTTCTCCAACACAGCTTGTATTTTACTGTCTGTTACTTACCCACTGGTCAAATTCTTATTCACTTGGTTATTTCAATCATAGTTATACGTGGACCTTTCTTCTAACAGATAAAACCACAAAATAGAGATTGGTTTACCTAAACGTTGCGCCCTAGGCTCATTGTCAACTAACACCTTACGTTAACAGTTAAAGATCCATAAGTTGCTGATGAAGTTGGGATTCTTCTTTACCACTTGGAGTCCAATAATAAAAGTAAAACGTTTCACTGAGAAGTAAGTGTACGGTCATCCAGTAACTGTACACTTCACAGATTTGCTAAAGTTCGTTTAGTTTCTTTTAAAAATCGTATTCGCACATTCTGGTTCGTGGTTATCATTAGTACAAGTACAATATCTGGCTGAAGCTTAAAAGGTTGTTTTTGCTGTTATTATTTTAGATACCATTTTAAAGTATTTTAGCTCTCGTACTTTTGGTTACTTTCTCCCACAGTGTCTGTCAATGTAGGTATTATCTCATTATTTATCAATGCATGATGCGGCTTTTGTTGTTTGACATCTGAAAAGGCCGGAATAAGCCTCAGCGGAAATTATAATGAAACATTAAGACCCAGGATAGGTAGTTGGGTAAATATTTTCGTGTAGATTGCGAAGTTCACTCTCTTTTGTACCATATGGATGACATACGTCCGAGCAAGACTGTTCACGGTTTGACCAGTACGAACATAAAACATGTCATTATTATTTGCAACAACCAACATTTTTTTTGTATTGTTCACTTACTGCAATAGGGTATACTTAATTCAGTTTTGTTCACAAATCTCACATTTATATAATTATATAATACTTATGAAAATATCCACGGATACGGTTCTCGCAAAGTTTTTAGTATATTACGCAACTAAAAAACACTCTTTTCTTCCATAAATAGAAATACTTCTACATAACATTTTAATATTTTAATTAACGACAAGGTTAAGATAATAGTATTCTTTAATCTGGTTCAATAATGTATAAACACATTGTACGTTCTAAAGTTGTTCACTTTATCTGTGTCAAGAATGACATCGTTTAAGATTGTCTTAATATCTACACTGAACAGTCCACACCAGCGATGACTCACAGGAGGTTACTCTCATTGCCAAATATCCTCTCAAGAAGATGTCGATTCTTTTAACGCCATAATTTTTTGTTGTTGCACACAGTAAAATGATTAATTTTTTCCACCTTCAGCACGTCGTACGTCTTAAATATGGTTTGGTTTGATTTGAATTTCGCTCAAAGCTACTCGAGGGCTATCTGCGCTAGCCGTTCCTAATTTAACAGTGTAAGACTAGAAGGGAAGGCAGCTGGTCATCACCAACCACCGCCAACTCTTGGGCTACTCTTTAACCAACGAATAGTGGGATTGACCGTCACTTTATAATGCCCCCACGGCTTAAAGGGCGAGCATGTTTGGTGTGACGGAGATTCGAACCCACGACCATCACGAGTCGAACGCCTTAACCCATTTGGCCATGCTGGGCCATTGTCAGTAAACGGAAACTGTCAAGCATTTCTATTTAAAGGAATTATTCTGCAATTTATTATTTTGTATATATTTTTTCCAAACACTGTATCTTCCCAAATTATTATGGATATAATACAGCTCGTATGTATGTGGAGCTATGTAAGTGAAGAAAACTACTGAAGTTTAAGTTCCTACGGTAGAGACATTTCGGCACTTGCTTTTTAAACATAAATATACGTTATCTCTTTCTTTTGGCCAGACATGGCCAGGTGGTTTATGCTCTCGGCTCGTAATCCGAGGGTCGCGGGTACGAATTCCTGTCACACCAAACATGATCGCCCTTTCAGCTGCGGGGGCGTTGTAACTTGGCGTCAATTCCACTATTCGTTGGCAAAAAAAGTAGCCCAAGAGTTGGCGGTGGGTGGTGATGACTAGCTGCCTTCCCTTCTAGTCTTACACTGTTAAATTAGGGACGGCTAACGCATATAGCCTTCGCGTAGCTTTGCGCGAAATTCATAACAAACCAAAACTAAACTATTTATTTTTCTTCATATCTTCACTAATATTGAACAGACTAGACGTCGTGTATATTGATATGGTAAAGGTATGTATGAAACTGTACTTGAGGTATTTTGATGATGAAGGCAGTGTTCTGTTAATCGTATCATATTTCTTCACATAAGCAAAGCGTGAAAGCGACTGTTGGCAATCTATTAATCAGCCGGGAACCGCGCGGTAAGTTCAGTTGTAGCTTTCCTTTTGGGACTTAAAAAAAACTGCTTAAGAAAAAACTCTGTAAAAGAAATGACTATTGAAATATATCTTGTTTTGTATATTTGTAAAGCATTTTTCGTTATTAGTTTTTTATGTTTTATTGTTCACTATCTCCCCCCCCTTCAGAATAATTAGACAACTTGCCATCGTTGCACGTAAAATGACTTATCTTATTGTGCAACGTGAATATCTAGAAATACGAAAAAAAAATATAGTCCTCAGAAAGATTAATTACAAATTATTTGGTTTTACAAAATAAAAAATATAGTGAAAATACACTGAGGTATGCAACTGTCTGTTACCAATGTCACTTTTATAAAAAAAATGGAAAAAACATTCAAAAAGGGAATTTGTTGATAGTTGATAGAATGTGAACATAAAGTAAAAAAATGAAATAAAAAAACATACTTTAACAGCAAAGTTCTTTCTTTCACAGAATGCAGAGGGAAATCATGTGGCTTTATAATTCTATTCGTGAAGCAAAAAAAAATAGATAACTGTCATCGAACAAGACTATTGAATACGATAACCAATGAACGATCACACAGATAAGCGACAAAACTTGGCTATTAACAGTACTTGCACTTACCTGCCTTTCCTTTGACTGCGAGTATTATTTTATATTCATTACAATAATAGAAAATCGAATATTTACAAAAATAACTCTTAGAATAAGTTGGTCATGAAATCAATTTATGAATAAAGTTATTATGCGTGATTATACTTTGCATAAAAATAATTAGTACACACTTGTAAAGAAAATTAAACAAACGTTAAAAACTCTGAGCACCTCTATTTTAACTCTAATATGCCTTTACCTGTTTCTGAAGATTCTGTTTACTGTGTGATTAATAAATGATCCAGCTGTTGCTTCAATGTGAAAACATCTCTCATTCTTCAGAGAAAAGACAACATATAATGCGAAAACAATACTTCTGTCCGTGTGTCCCCGATAATTATTATATTTTCCAAACTTTTCATCCATTTATTTAAAATACTTATAAGAAATATTTGCCAGAGAATATTGAGGTAAGTTAGTTGAATGATCCCTGCAAGGAAGTCACGATTCTAATCCCTCATCCATTAAGGATATTAGATGGTTAGGTAAAATTCCCGAAAACGATTACTTTTATAAAAAGAAGTATATCATTGTTAAGCTACTTGTGAAAGCAAATATGACAATAACAACCTCTCTACTATTCAGGTGTTGTAACACAAGATAAACGACTAAGACGGACACGCCCAGCTTTATTTATGTTGGACTTTTAAAATATAATATTAGAAGAAGAGCGAAGCAAACATAAAACTCACAAAACAGTCTACTGTTTGAACAACCCAGTTATTAACAGCTATAGAGAAAAAAGATTAGCTATCACAGCAACACTGTTATTAGTACTAAATTTTCTGGTGAAGTATGTTATTTTTATGTCGTCAAAAAAAAACCTTTATTGTGATGTTTACAACTTCTATGTGCATTTGATATTTTTAGTTTTAGGACTAATAGTACAAACATAAGCCATTGTCACAGATAAAAGGAGGTTACAGGATTTGGTGGAAGGCATGTTATGTAATAAGTGGAGACGAGACAAATACCAGGCGAACAAAATCGTCTAAAGAAATAAAACAAACGGAAGTAGAGAAACGAACAATTAAACAAAATAAAAGAAGTCAATGAACTGTGATAAAGGTAATTTAAGGTTTAAATAAAACAAGACTAAACTTTTATACGTCGGCACGGAAAAAGGATCAGGTCTCTTGGGCCTCAACACTAGAACCAACAAAAAACTAGCCCCAGAAGTATCGATATTTATTATACCTAACCAATCACAAAGAGTAAAAATAATTTATATCAGATATGCATCTCCATGAAACAACCTTGATGGTTTCCACAGCCAACAGACCAAACAAAAGACAAATAAAGTCTCTATTCAAAGTCACTATAACGACGACACAGTCATATTTGCGAAAACGAATAATAGCAAAACCATGGGTGAAGTTGCAGGTTTACCATGGGTGAAGTTGCAGGTTTATGATATATAACTACTGGAAATTATAGTTTATGACAACAACATATCAAATGCATCAGTACTTGGCATCTTGATGTACAAAAAATATTCCTGAGAAGCTATATCGCTTGGGTCAAGCGAGGGCTGTTTCTAGTTTATTTCACCTTGCATGATATCATGAATATAGATTAAACATCCTTTGAGAATAAAACAAAACAAGGACTCGTGGGAAAATACATAAGGACTTTTGGGAATATTACCCATTCTTGCAGTTTAGATATGTGTTTTGGAGCACATTGTTTAAAGATATGTTAATGTGTGGTGTTTAAAAATCAAATACTATCAGTACAAATTTATTTCTATACTTGATTGAAATCGCTCTTATTAACTTGATATTTTAACAACACTAAATGGGAAAGGTTTTAAAATTATTCGTAATTTATGGGAAATTAATTTTTCATCTTATTTCTTTAATTATTCAGAATTTATTACCTTCTTATCTGAACACCTTCAATCATAACGCAAGATGGGAAAGAGGGCAGTGATACAAAACGTTTAAATCAGTGTTTCCCAACTCAAATAGAGGTCCGGCATGGCCAGGTGGGTTAAAGCGTTCGACTCCCCATCACACCAAACATGCTCGCCCTTTCAGCCGTGGGGACGGTTAATCCCACTATTCGTTAATAAAAGAGTAGCCCAAAAGTTGGCGGTGGGTGGTGATAACTAGCTGCTAAATTAGGGACGGCTAGCGCAGATAGCCGTCGTGTAGCTTTGCGCTAAATTCAAAAAACAAACCCAACTCAAAGCTACTGCTTCCCGGTAATATTAGTTACTCTAACGATTGTTATGGTTCTCTAAGTATTTAACTCACTAAAACGTTCTCATATGACACTTCGTTCCGCCAGTCGCATTAATTGTAAAGATAAAAAAAGCAATTTATTTGTTTTTTAAAATTCTAGAGAAATAATCGTGCAACATTTCGGGATTACTTCCCAGCGGTTGGGAAACACTCGTAAGTTACTTAATATGCATATAATTTCACTAAACATTTCCATTCGTATAAAGGAAATAAAAATATTGAAGAGAATATTTTAGAGATTTCAGGAACATGAGATTGAATTACTCTGTCGTTGATCATTTGATTATTTCGAACCAACTTCATTTCTCCTTCAGAGTTTTTGAACTGTTTCAACAATTAAATTCGTGAACTGCTGGTTTATAAATCACCTATTTGATCCAACATTACTCGTAATCTTAGTAATATATAGTATAAGGTAAGACTGATCAGTTGTGTCACATGAGGTAGAAACAAGAGGTTATATAGGAGGAGATAAAACTCAGTATATATATTAAGCCAAAATCCTTGGGTATGCATATCAAATGTTTTCGATTCTTGCACATGAAGTGGTTGTTAGAATAAACGAATATTAATGTTTTGATTAATTAAGTATAAATGTTTTTGTTAGTATATATATATATATATATTTTGAAACCTAGTATGGTAAAATGTAACAAAGTTTCTATAAAATCGACTAGAATGCTTATTTGAATGTTAAAAATAAAAGTCAAATTTCAGTTAACAACATTGCTTTTTATCAGACCACATTCACATAAATTATACTTTAAAATTACTCTATACCAGAAACTGCTCCTCTATCATGCAGTTTTATTTATTTTGATAGCTAGCAAAAGCTATTTGAGCAAGTCACGGCCTTAAGCTGTTTGATGAAACGTTCTACGGGCCTAAAGACTATATGAAGTTAATAAGTTAAATGTGATAGGACGGTCTTCGCTGATGACCCCAGATAACCTACAGAATAAACACTCCTCCTCTCTGGTTAAAATAACTTGTAGTCCGATGATCATCGATGGGAAAGGATTCGACAACCACCTGAGAAATAGAAGACGATGTCCGAGAAAACCTATACTTATTGTAAATAGTTTCACCCTCAATTAAAACTCTAAGCATGTCACGGTTAGATCTTTTGTGTGTGCGCGGATCTGTAGACGTTCAGTACGATCTTTGTTAAAAGAGTGAACTTGTCTAATGATCTAATGATTGATACACTAGTAATTTAGAAAGACAGAAAACGATATCATTTATTACGTCAGTGTATTCTAGGGTAGAAGGGAAACCAGGTATTTGTAAATAACAACTCGTAGCCTGAAGGCTTACTGTCTAAAATTTGTTCACAAACATTATCAAAAATTTGCAACGTTTTATATTTTATTATCCTGTTTATCATAAAATAAACCATTAAATGTTGAATACAACCAGAAAGCAACTGTGTTAGTTCTTGATAACATAAGGCAGTAAAAAATATAATGCGTTTCAGAAGCTATGTAAGTATTGGTAATGATGTAACGATGTATCCTTTTCTTTTCATTCACCGTAAATTAAAGAGCCCACGGTTTTCATCTAGTCGCTGTAAGATTGCGCTTCACACTTTAGGGTGGTAGACGCTTTATAAGAGTTACAATCAAATTGCACTATTCGATTACAGTAGCTTAAGAGTTTACGTTGGGTGTTTTTAACTAATTGACTTCTCCCTAATGAATCATTTCAAAATTAGGATCAGCTCGCGCAGATAGTCTTGTGATTTGTTCTGATGTCCAAAACAAATTTTCAGAGTAAGTAAGTGAGTGAGTAAATTTTGGTTAAGAATCAGAGAGACAAATTCTCTGCAAATCCACTTCTGTATATTTGTTCCAACTTTTATACTTGGTGAATACCGTGATATAATACACCGTCTCTCTATTACCTTAAACTTTCGACAACTAAGTACTTACATCAATAATCTCTTATTCGGGCGGGTAAGCACATGTCTGACTATAAATATTAATTTAAAGAAAGAAGATTTACAGTAGTGCGAGCTACTATATAAGTACGTAAAGAAAAACTGATTCTTACTAGGATATACAATAATTAAAAATATCTTACTTAATAACATATTTCATAATTATATATATGTACTAACTGGAGTGCCCGTCCCCTGGAAGAGAGTTATATAAGTTCGTGATTAATGAAATGTTATCTTAGGACATGAAAAGTTACTTTTCTTGCATGTAATTGTAAAATTCAATACTTGCGGAAGGCTATGAACCGAAGTATAGCAAGCAAACAAATTCAGGAATATTTCTAAAAAATTCTCGTATGGCTCAAAATAAAAACGATTGAAAGCTAAGCTCTCGGAATTTATTTAGTTTATTATTATTCAAAGGACAATTAATATCCTTCTTAATGTTTCACAAATATTCTAATTAACTTCGAGTTGTTTGAAAAATACAATTTATTTCGATTGTGCAGTTTCTACACCATATTAGGCTTACGTTATTTGCTCTACTTAACAGGTATAGTGTGAAAAAATATGCTAGATAGTAAATCAGTAGGCCTATTTTTTAACTCTTAAGAAACTGATGTTAGAGGAGAGGGCATAATGAAACGGGCCCGGTATGGCCAAGCGCGATAAGGCGTGTGACTCGTAATCCGAGGATCGCGGGTTCGCATCCCCGTCGCGCCAAACATGCTCGCCTTTTCAGCCGTGGGGGCGTTATAATGTGACGGTCAATCCCACTGTTCGTTGGTAAAAGAGTAGCCCAGGAGTTGGCGGTGAGTGGTGATGACTAGCTGCCTTCCCTCTAATCTTACACTGCAAAATTAGGGACGGCTAGCACAGATAGCCCTCGAGTAGCTTCGTGCGAAATTAACAAAAATAATGAAACGACAGTGTTAGGCTGATTACTGTAAAGCAAACGAACCAACTCCACCGTCTTCAACATCTATTATTTAGAAAGACGAGAAGCATCTGGTTTACTTTGTTAAACGTTTAAATTTTTTGTTTCCAATGGCGGAAGTTACAACTGCAGATATTCTATTGAATTTTTTATACGTATTCTAATTATTTTTTTTAAGAATTGTTACATATTATAATTTATCTCACACTAGTTTCCGGCTTATTATGTTACGTACGTTGCGTATTATAATTTCCAACAGCCGGAAATCTTAATTCGAATTTAGAAAGTAATTAAATGTTAATATGTATCTAGTTTGTTTAGAATTTCGCGCAAAGCTACACGAGGGCTATCTGCGCTAGCCGTTCCTAATTTAGCAGTGTAAGACTAGAGGGAAGGCAGCTATTCATCACTAACCACCGCTAACTCTTGGGCCACGCTTTTACCAACGAATAGTGAGATTAACCGTCACTTATAACGCCCCTACGGCTGAAAAGGCGAGCATGTTAGGTGTGACGAAGATTCGAACCTGCGGTCCTTAGATTACGAGACGAGTACTTTAACCACCTGACCATGCCATGTATCAAATTTATTATATTTCCCGACAAGATTGATACATACAATTTTCTTTCTTCACACAAATATACTTTAATATACAAATAATAATACAATTGATATTAAAGGTTATTACAAATAGTTATTACAAATATTGGTTTATATGCAATACTTTTACAAACAATACTGAATCTTCCTGTTCTAAAACTGAATAGTTTATCAATGGTCCAGGTCCACGACGAGCAAATTAATTCTGAATGGATGTTGTTACATCTCGCCCAAGCTTACGCTGTCTTTTCTTGACTGGCCTCACACCGGTTACAAGCTGACGTTTTACCAATGAAAATATTTAATGTCCTTGTAGAAATACTATCGTCCGAGTAAATTCTCTGAAGTTGAATGGTTCGTAATGTTTGAAATCTATAAATGTTCCTTGTGGGATTCTGTGAGTTTCCTATTAATAAACGTTAATCACAATTATAGGTTCCAAGGCTTATAGTATACTGACTGCAGCTGACCAATAATAATAATTGTCTCTCAGCACGTCGGTTGTATATACCTATCAGGCGATATTTTCGAATTTTTAACAATATTCGAAAATACGCTAGTGTCTTCGTAAAACAAATATTATTATTCTTGGTATCGAGAATCTTCTACAAATTTAGAAGGCAGGTGGGACCTGCGCAATACAAATCCAGCAATATACGTCAGGTGCATCAAACTGAAACAAACGTACGTATTAAAATTACCATGAACAGTTTGTTTTGGAATTTCGCACAAAGCTACTCGAGGGCTATCTGTGCTAGCCGTCCCCAATTTAGTAGTGTAAGACTAGAGGGAAGGCAGCTAGTCATCACCACCCACCGCCAACTCTTGGGCTACTCTTTTACCAACGAATAGTGGGATTGACCGTAACATTATAACGCCCCCACGGCTGGGAGGGCGAGCATGTTTGTCGCGACTCGGGCGCGAACCCGCGACCCTCAGATTACGAAGCGCACGCCTTAACGCGCTAGGCCATGCCAGGCCCCCATGTAACAGTAAATCCGTTACAGAATATAGTAGTTAACTTTAATTTGTTTTCCTTAGCTTGTAAAATTAAATACCAGGTAATTAATGCAATGATGAGCAGATTTGTCCTCCATTTCTTTATATTATAAGTCCAATTCCCTCTTATCTACTCTGGAAACTTAAAATAAAATAATATATATATGTACACAATAATAATAATAAGTAGCTTAATAAAGTAAAAGAAAATAAATTAATTAATAACCATACAACGTATAAAATACAGCAGTAAGGTACTGCTAAAAAGTTGCGTCCCTGTGTTCAATTATTCGAAATTAAGGACTGCGCCCTGTGTCAGGAATCCAACATTGGAGAGAGGCAAACGTGGCCAATGTTAAAAACTGCTCTAGCATATAACGATAACAATACAAGTATTCTGCTCTTGACTAACATCTTTGTAAGCAGGATGTAATCAGTTGTAAACTTGCTATAATCCCTGCTTAAGGTTAAGGTTACGTACCACATTGGTCATTCAAGGGTACTTGTATACATGCTTGCCCAAGATTTTACGTCGTATCTTCCCTGGAGTGTAAATCATTCCCATGAGTAAGGGCATTGCAGAGATTTGTAAATGTCAGTAGGTTAAGCACCAAACTCCCTTAAGAAATAAAAAGGGTCTGACTTCAAAGTAGAGTACAGACACAATACTGTTTGTCATCTTTTAGTAAAGAAGCACTTTCCTTCTGGTATAATGGCCAGTAAACTTCAAGTTTGGAAATACAGGCCAGTCAGCGACTGTTATACTGCAAGTTTTAAATAAAACACGTTAGTTTTGTGTCTTAATAAATTAATTTTTCTTTATTGCTGTCAGGTTTTGTCTGGCTAATTTTTTATAGTTGGTGTCTATGACTCATTGGTGACAAATTTCAATAAACGGACAGCACACAATCTACTTGTTTGAAAATACTATATTTAAAACAAATCAAATGTATATACAAAAAATATCGTTACACTATTGGTTATCACAGTTCTATCCAGAATTTTAAATCAATGTTTCTTTTTTGCCAAAGTCCAAACAGTTGGGTTCATTTGCTTTAAAACATCATTTAACAATACAAATTATTCTACTAAATCTCTGTTATTACAATACAAGCTGCGAAACTCACTTGAGAAATTGCAACTTATGGCTCTTTATGGTTTATTTGTTTGTTTTGAATTTTGCGCAAAGCTACACGAGGGCTATCTGCGCTAGCCGTCCCTAATTCAGCAGTGTAAGACTAGAGGGAAAGGCAGCTAGTCATCACCATCCATCACCAACTCTTGGGCAAATCTTTTACCAACGAATAGCGGGGCTGACCGCCACATTATAACGCCCCGACAACTCAAAGGGCGAGCATGTTTGGTGTGACGGGGATTCGAACCCGCGGCCCTCAGCTTACTAGTCGAGTGCCTTAACACCTAACCATGCAATGTCTCAGATATCTCTGAATCCGGCATTAATTTGATAGATTTTCTGTTCTAATGTTTTAATATTTTTGCATTCGTTTTCCTTGGTTAGTGATTTGTGTTTGTTTTCCACTTCATTATTCATTCGGTCGTTTTGTTGCTCTTGGTTACACCTTCCTCTGTGGTAAAATAAATACACTTGAACACCGACTTCATAACACCGAACTACTGAATTCAAAACAAAGAAATCATCTCACATTATAATAGCCAGGCAACTAGGTGTGGAAGACACTAAACTAAAAATGTTTTAAGAACCGCCAATTAATCAAACCTCCAGACGTCACAATGTCGTAGAACTGCTAGACTTCAGTGAACACAAGACTCAGTTCGAGACCTTTCGCACGGCTGCTTCCATAGATAATAACATATTTACAAAAACTACGAAGGAAAACACAACACTTACAGAATATTTTCACATGTCCCATCTAATTTGGAAAGGGATGGTGATAGAAAATAGATAAAACGATTACGCCATTTTATATGTAAATTTTTGTTATAAGGTTAACTAATACATGGTTTATGATGTGCCCTTGATTTTTCTTTTTCACATTTCAAACATCCTACATATTTAATACGTTCTTGATTTCATAGGTTAATCTTGTCTTATTCGTACAGAACTTACATGACAGTTCTATTGACTAACAGCAATTATCTGGGATTAGGTCAAGCCGGTGAGAGCCTTGCAATGTGATGGCCTTGAGTGAGAAGCGAATTACAGACTATTGTGATGAACGTAAGAATTTTACATAAAAAACAATAAAAAAATAAAAAAATATTTTAATAGAGTTTCTCAGTGAAATAAATACATGTTTAAGGTAACAATGCAAACAAACTAAGACTGAAAAGTGAAAACTACAGCTTTAATTAATCTCCGGGTTTAATCATGTTGATAATACGCTTTTACAGAACTATTACAATGATCAAACTGTTCTCATCTATCTTTAAATTAAGCTACTGTGCGTATGGCCTATCGTCTAGATTATTATCTCTGTGGATTCTAATTTGTTTCAGGTTTATATAATATAAATAGATAATAACCATATTGGAAAACAAAATTTAAACTTATATTTAATTAGTTATACTTATTAAATATTATGCAGAAAGACTAGTGTTATTTCCTGAACTTGCATACGGCAATGTACCAATATGATGCATTTTATGGAGAACAGAATTTATTTGAAGTAAAAGATACAATATCATTAATTTATGTAACAATATAGTTTGGTTTAGTTTACTAGTTAAACCCATTGTTCATTTCTGCTGCTGCTTACTAGTTTTGGGTGGATACGTTATTTTTATGATTTTCAGTTATTTTTTACACTAAATAGCAACGTTCTAATGTATCCACACGTCATTATAAGATAATAATACATTACAATTACAATTTTTAACATTAATTTAACTACAACTTAATCTAAAGTATCTTGTAACAATTGAATACAATATAAGTTTAAGCTTTCTAATTTTTTTGCTTTAATATATTCGTCTTCCATACATTTCAAAGAACGTTTCAAGCATTAATATTTATAGAATCTTTTTTAATGCCCTAAAATAATTTTCAAATACTTTGTAAAGATCTTTGATGAGACATTCTAAACGGGTAATGTTAATAACTAGGGTACGTTGTGAACTGTGCATTCCTTTCTATTACTGAAAATTAATGAATTACGTACCTAATGAGGATACATAATTAACTAGTACTTGATCGATGTCATACTCACATACTTTTCTCCAGTTATCTGAGACAAATACAGATATGCAAACAGTGGAAGTTAAGAGGAAGCGTTAACTATTTAATCTTAAAAAATAAAAATAAAAATTAGTTTTTGATAAGTGTTATAGGTTAACCCTTTAGAGCAATATTTAGACACGTCAGGCAATCCAAACGTATTAAAACATATTTTTATCGTTTTTGCTCCTTGACAAGTGCTTTCTTTACGGTCTTCAAATAGGAGACAGTAATTCTGCCTTATTAATTCAGTTGTAGTGTATTAAAAATTTAAATTTGGGGTTTTAGTATGTAAGAAGTATGCTTTGCAACAGTATTGTCAAGCCTAACAAATAAGCTAATTTATGGTATGTATAACTGTATAATTATGCGCATTATAATTTAACAGCTATCCTGAATAGGGGTATTTAGTTACAATTTATTTAGAAAATTGTAGTAGCCTTAAATGTTTTTGTTTGTTTTTCAATTCTGTATATTTTTCATGTATTTACATCATAATGTAATTGAACCGAATAACATGAAAGGAAAAATCCGTTGTAAAATAGGCCATTTAATCTACAAGACTAAAATTCAACTTTCCTTACACCACGATACCATTACCAACTATACTTTTTGTATTACGTCTGACTACCGTTCGGTTCTAAACGAGGAGGTCCTAGGTAAGTCATCAATCATACTGAAGATACACATCAAATATCTTACCACCACACCCTTAGCACAATAATACTTCAAACTAAAACCGCTGCTATGGTAACATTCGAGAGTCTCGCGTGCAGTGACATTTTATATCACGCGATTCCATTCGGTCATTACTAATATGGTTACACCCTCTTACGTGGAGTACAATATTGTCAAAGAATTATTGATTACAAACTGTCATTCTGGCGCTGTAGTCGTAATAAAACGTACACTTAGTGTTTGTGCACACTTCAACAACCTTCATTTGAGAAATTTCGATGAAAGTGATTTTTTTTCACTCTCCGTGCTTTCGCTAATTCACATTCAAGACTCACGGAAGAGATACTAAAAAATACGTAAGAACCGGACAACCAGTTTTTCTTTATTTGGTAGTCTTGGTAACTAATAAAGAACAGTAAAAATGAGGAGAATAAAGAGAAAAAATTGTAAAGCATTTTTTTCCGTTTAACAGAAAAAAAAAAAACTTCCATTCATTCAAAACATCTGTTACAAATATAGGCACTGGCGTGTTTTATAAAATATGAAGTTCCTGAGAAGAGAAAGGTACATATTGAAGAAGTTTTGTTTTTTTCCTTATTAACATACTGGTGGATGATAATACTCATTATATGTATTTATATATTTGTGTATGTTTGTTCATCACACAACCTTTTGTCCTAGTTCGTTAACTAGTTTCCTAAGTATTTGAATAACGTAGGGTTTGTACAAGAAATTTCTTAATTTTGTAAGAAATTGTGATGAAAACATTATTTTTTTGCCTTTTTTTTAGTTCAGAATGAAAGAGATAAAGGTAGAAGTCGTGCCTTTCTTGTCTGTTCATGTTACGCTGGATCTATTTTATAACCGGTTCACATACATATGCGCGCAGATAGCCTTCGTGTAGCTTTGCGCGATATTCAAAAAGAAAACAAACAAACAATACATATGCATGTATATACCATTGAGACATGCATTTTTACAGAAAGGGAATCAGATATTGCATATTCCCCCCCCCCTCCAAATGCATGAATGATTACAATAAGCTGTCAGTTCGGTTGCTTTAAAACGTATACAAATTTAAATGGAGAAACCAAACTTAAACTAGCATAATAAAATGTCTTGTTTTATTTTAGAGAACAATGACAGTTAGTGGATATGTAAGAAGTCAAGAGTGTGCAGCTACATTACATTGATAATAAATGAGTGTACTACATATAATCACCATAATGTGTATCGTGTTTTCTCTCATCAATTTTGAATATGAAGAAATTTAAAGCCTATTATATCATTCGACTCATTATTGGCGACTTCGGTACATAAACCACATTTCGGCAAAGTAAAAAAAAAAATGAGGTACTTATTTTATATTCTAGCTTTTCGATATTAGTAATTTAAGTTATTAATTTGTACAAAACTATAGACTTGGTATTTTGACATCATAGACATCTAATTTTAAACAGTGCTGCACTTAACATACCACATGACTAACTAAAATCTATGTTTAGGTGTGTTATTTTAATATTCATTTTCAAAGTATGATATTAGCACATATCTAACATTAAAGTTTGAATTATAATCTACAGTTTGATTTCAAACGTATTGACATGAACTCATAAAAATTTAGTTCAGTAAAATTTTGAATGCAAGTTAGCAACCGTGATAGCATGGCCTTTGACCCGTGACCTGTTGCAAAGGAATTAATAACCTATGATATATATTATTTTGTTCTTTATGTGTTGATATAACAATTAAAAAGCTTAAGTGAGACATGTTGCATGTTAAGTGAATCCGTCGCAAACAATGAAATACATTAACGAGAATCCTAGAAAATATGTAATGCACTTGATTTATATGTTTTAGGTATAAATAATCGATTAAAATAACTCGATTCAAATAAGATCGTTCAAAGTTATTAATAGAATGCATGAATGAAATACCATTTTAGTGAAAAACAGAAATTGTCTCGAAGAGAAGTATCACATCCTGATGACATATCTTATTTAATCAGTAGTACGAAATTACGGACGGCTATACCTGAAACTTAGTGATTCCACATTTAGCCGTTTAGACCATAAAGGTCGAATTTTGCAATATCAAGTACTGTCGGTAAGTGAAAGTGTAATAACTTTAATTGTATTTTTTATTGTTGTTGTTAAAGCCAAAGGCGAATTGATCTTCTAATACAGGGTTGGCAACTCCATGGATAACACAGTTGTGGCCAGCTCGAGTTTAGGAATCAACTTTTCCATCATTTATTTTTTATCGCAAATTTGGTAATCAGCAACTACACTGCCTCACGTCATTGATAATGTCGTGCGCTTCATCACTGCCACAGACTTCGCCCATTTTGTAACGTCAGTCTGATTATTATGTTTGTTATCGAGTGTGCGTTGTTTTGCATGCGCTTGCAAACATTTTTATTGTGCAATTTTCAAGTGTTTAAATACAGTTTGTCTTTAATCCCATAATATGGATAAGTGGATAATTTGAAAGAATCCAGATGATGGTAAACACTCAGAAAATAAAGATAATTTAATTTGTTTCTGTCACAACAGACGGTGCTCCCGCCATGACTGGGGCGAAATTAAGATTTGTTTCTCTTTTGAAGCAGCATTTAATTGAAAATAATGTGAAGTCCACGCTGCCATCTTTCCATTGCATTTTACATCAGGAAAATTTATGTGTTCAGATGTCTGAAACTGATGAATTGAAAAACTTGATGGACATTGTTGTAAAAATTGTGAATTGTGTTAGAAGTGGAAGGTCTGTCATCCATCGACAGTTTGTTGAGTCTTTGAAGAAAAACAGTGACTGTACTTTTAATGATCTTAGTGATTTTGCAAATGTAAGATGGTTAAATAGAAGAAAAGTCTTGGAAAGATTTACTTCTGTATTTCATCAAATAACAGAGTATCTTATTGAAAAAGATAAGATTGAAAATTTCCTTAGAATTGAATCATTGTCATGGTAGTGTGATTTGCACTTTCTGTGCGACATGATGGCTCACTTGAATAATTTCAATAAGAAGCTTTAGGAAAGAGGTAAAATAATAAGCGAGCAATCACAGTCTATTCATGAATTTCAATTAAAGCTAAGCCTCATTGCGAAATAATTATAAAAGAATGATTTGACATTTTGCAAAGTTGAATAGTTTTCTAGGAAATAACAAGGACTATGATTTCTCTGATGCTAAAGATGATCTCTATGTAAACTGGATCAAAAATCTATCTCATAAATTTGAATCACGTTTCTCCGAGTTTAAAATTTTGAAATTGATATTTGAATTTTTACATGATCCATTTCAATTTGATTTAGGAAATTTCAGTAAGTAAATTATATATTTTTTTGTCTTTGGATAGGTGTGGATTTGAAAACGAGATGCTAACCTGCAAAGTGTTAGTTATCACCATTAGATTCCATCTAGGAACATAGGGCCGCAATCGCTTGCGGATTCTTCAACAAGTATTTAAGTGACTAGGTTGTTAGCCCACTGCACCGAGCCGTCCCTAATTTAGCAGTGTAAGACTACAGGGAAGGCAGCTAGTCATCACCACCCACCGCCAACTCTTGGGGTACTCTTTTACCAACGAATAGTGGGATTGACCGCCACATTATAACGCCCCCACGGCTGCATGTTTGGCGCGAACCCGCAACCCTCGGATTACGAGTCGCACGCCTTACGCGCTAGCCCATGCCAGGCCGAAACTTGCAAAGTGTAAAACACATAAAAGGTAAACAAAAATGTTCTATCAGAGAGATGTGGCTCGCCTTTCTGATAAATGAAAGTCTTCCAAATTTAAAGATAGCAATTTTAAAATTATTTTCCATGTTTGGATCCACATGGGTGTGTGAGTCAACATTTTTTATGTTAGATTTTCTCAAATCAACATGCGAATCTCGGCTTATTGACATAAATTTAGAGGCAGAACTAAGATGCTCATTGAGTATAGATATTAAGCCAACATTTCACGAAACTTGTTGATAAAAACCCCATCAATTTTCACATTGAAGGTTAGATGAAATGCAATTATTTTGATAAAATTTTTCAATTGTTTTTTGTATTTAGTAATGCGTGGCCAACGTTATTTTAATTAGTTGCAGTTGTGGTCACTATGAAAAATACGTTGCCCATCCCTGATCTGAGATCTTGAGAAATTATCTTTTACAAAGTCTCACCACTTTATAGGCACAGTCATATCTTGTTGTTGAGCTTTGCATTTCGGAAATGACGAACCAGATCCATGCAAAACCTGGTTCGGCAAAGCCAGATGGTTAAGACACTCGACTCGTATTCTCAGGGTCGCAGGTTCGAATCTCCGTCACACCAAACACGCTTGCCCTTTCACTCTAGGGGACTTTATAATGTGACGGTCAATCCCACTATTCATTTGTAAAAGAATTGGCGGTGGGAGGTGATGACTAGCTGCCTTCCCTCTAGTCTTACACTACTAAATTAGAGATGTCTGGCACAGATAGCTCTCGAGTAGCTTTATGCGAAATTCAAAAAACAAACAAACAAAGCTTGCTGCTGTGCGAATTTTCTGCCTTCTTGGAGAACGTTGCATGTATTGTTTTTCTGGCTTTATATCGTTGAACAACCTCACTTAGAAATTAAAATCCAGTTTTAGATTTCCCGCGGTATAGATAATGTAGGTAGCCGAGTGTGTAGAAACAAAACCACACTAAAAATACACTGAAAAACATTTTATTCATAGCAATTAAAATAATGTTTCTTAACAAAGCACATAAATAACAGTCAATATTTATTAATGTTTATTGGAATGCAGAAAGATGGAGCATTTATTAAATCATGCTTAAAGTCATTAGTTTTCAGAGTATAAGATAGTTATAAAATATCTTCTATTTTACGAAATAAAGTATTGTAGGTAGATATCTATTGCCCTTTGAAGACTCCCTAATAGCTCGGTGTGAGTATAAGGGCTTATTAAATAAAATAATGGCTTTCGATATCTTCTGTGGGCAGCGCACACATAGCCTATTATGTTGCCTTGTGCTTTAAAAAAACAAACAAAAATCTTTTGAAAAATATTGCACTGTATATTTTCAATCTTTTGGAGAAAAAATTAGTATCTTTTTAAAATAAACTTTATCTGTCAAAAGCAGTTTTGACTTAGGGAAGGCAGCTAGTCATCACTACCCACCGCCAACTCTTGGGCTACTCTTTTACCAACGAATAGCTTACGCCCCACGGCTGAAAGGGCGAGCACGTTTAGGGCTATCTGTGCTAGCCATGTCCCTAATTTAGCAGTGTAAGAGTCTCTAATTTTGAACTATTAACCACCAGTTTGTTTATTTGCTTGTTATTTTTTAATTTTGCGCAGCTAGTCATCATTACCCACTGTCAACTCCTGGGCTACTTATTTACCAACGAGTAGTGGAATTAACCATCACATTATAACGCCCCCACGGCTGAAAGGGCGAGCTTGTTTGGTGTTACGAGGATTCCAACCCGCGAACCCTCAGATTACTAGTCGAGCGCCCAAAGCACCTGGCCATGCCAGACCATTGACCACCAGAGGGTACACAGTAAGTTATAACGCACCCACAGCTTAAAGTGGGAGAAGGTTCATTTTCTAGTTTCGCACGGTTTGGTTTGTTTTAGATTTCGCGCAAAGCTACACAAGAGCCGTCCCTAATTTAGCAGTGTAAGACTAGAGGGAAGGCAGCTAATCATTACCACCTACCGTCAACTCTTTTACCAACGAATAGTGGGATTGACCGTCACATTATAACGCCCACATGGCTGAAAGGGCGAGCATGTTTGGCGCGACGGGGATACGAACCTACGACCCTCAGATTACGAGTCGCACGCCTTAACACGCTTGGCCATGCTGGGCCCTGCAAGCTTTGAAGTCGCACTCTATTTCAGAATAAAGCCCTCGAAAGACTGTCCCATGACCCCTTCCCCCTCCCCACCCCCCAAAAAACTAACTAAAAAAATAACGTAGTAAATTTGAGCATGTGTAACTACTATTATCACTAACAAGATAGATAATGCACAAGGAGTTAATTTTGATAAATGCTCACCTACTAGACGAACACAGACTTCTAGTCTCATCCGTTTCCTTGAGGAAATTGGTCAGCTGAACTTAATCGTGGCAATTTCATTCAACAGGAAACAATACACGCACGTCAGATACTTGATGTAGCTCGTTTGTGCTGCTGAAACGTGGTCTTAGAAGTTGACTCTACGTACAGAGAAGTGCGGAGAATTTGTTAAGATATATAGTCTAAGGTCGACTCTATGTACAGAGAAGTGTGGAGAATTTGTTAGGATGTATGGTCTAAGGTCGACTCTTCATACGGAGAAGTGTGGAAATATTTAAGAGGTATGGTCCAAGTTTGACCTTGTCATTCTTTTCAGACACTGTTTGTCCATAAAATATCGGGTATCTAGTATCCAGCAGTAATGTGAAATTGTTTGTCTGTTTTATATATATGCAAAAACGGCTCGTTTGGGTTGAGAAAATATTTTACAAAGGTTCACAAAGAACTTGACGATGACCGAAGAAGGTCGAAACGTTGTTCGCTCTTCCGTTTTTGCATATATATTTCTCAACAAGTGGGTTTCTCGACATCACTGTTTGTCTGTTTTGAATTTCGCGCAAAGCTAGACGAGAGCTATCTGCGCTAGCCGTCCCTAATTTAGCAGTGTAAGACTAGAGGGAATGCAACTAGTCATCACCACCCACCGCCAACTCTTGGGCTACTCTTTTACCAACGAATAGTGGGATTGACCGTCACATTATAATGTCCCCACGACTGAAAAGGCAAGCATGTTTAGCGTGACGATGATGCGAACCTGCAGCCCTCGGATTACGAGTCGAGTGCCTTATCCACCTGGCCATGCAGGGCCTTGTAGTGTGAAATAATGACTAACACAGAACTTCAAAGTACAGCATGGGTCCGAGAATATAATTATTTATAACCTAAAATTAACCACAGTAAGTTTTTAGGTTTAATTTCTTTAACAAAATATAACATAAATTTCATTGGCCATTGGTATGTCATAGGAACCCATATAATGAAAAAATTAGACTTGTAATGTTATGTTTTGCTCAGACTTCACAAACTTTTTGTGTTGTATCATAATGAATACAGTTAATACTCCTACAAATCTCATGAATGGTTTTATTTTTTAGACCAGGCTGAATCTGGTTAGGTTTGTATATTGAGACGTTCTTTAGCTTATATTCCTAACCTTCAAAGTCTCAGGAATATGGTTATATATATTTATTATAACTCTAGTCCAGCTCTGTTGTATCCAGCACATCTAGAGAATCTCACAAAACAAGGTTTATTTTGTCTCTTAACAATAGTGCAGGTTTCTCTGGACATGCAAGTTTATTACATTTAGAGGTCTAATGCAGTAAAGAAGCTTCAAGCTGTTTTATCTTTCAGAATTTCTAGGTGTTCTAAATTTACTTCTTTTAACCATAATAATACTATTGTTTATCAAAAGATCTCTAATTTAATCATTCAGAACAGATTACCAAGATATCTCTAATTTCAACCCGTCAGAACAGATTGGTGGCTGACATGGTTGGACGTACTTCTCATCGTGTTATCTTTATTATAACTTTAACTTCCTTAACGAATAATTAGAAAAAAGGTAAATGCATCAAATAACTTATGTATATACACTGCTGGCCAAAATCTTAAGAACAATGAACACAAAGAAAAAATATGTATTTTGCGTTGTTAGACTCAACCACTTATTTGAGTAGAGCTTCGAAAGATGAAAATAAGAAAAGGGGGGAAAAAAAACTTTTTTAGCATTTAATAGGGAAAAAGGGGAACACTATGATATTAGCCTAAATACTAGCTGATCAAAAGTTTAAGACCATACCAAAAAGAAGTCCTAAACAGGGTAGGAAATGCCCAACAAGAGGTCTCAGTAGTGAGTTGCACGGCCATCATTGCGAATAATTGCAAACATTCGCTTTGGCATGGTCGATATAAGCGTTTGCAGAAGGCTGGCTGGAATGATATTCCAAGTGGTGAAGACGGCTTCATGAAGATCATGCACTGTTTGGAATTGACGACTATTTCTACAGACGTCCCTTGACATCCACCCCCAAACATTTTCAATGGGGTTCAATTCAAGCGAATACGCAGGATGGTCCAAAAGAATCACGTTATTAGACAAGAAACAGTTCTATGTCCTGCGGGCATTGTGGATTGCAGAGTTGTCCTGCTGAAAGATCCAGTCATTTCCACACAAACGAGGGCCTTTAGTAAATAAGGATGCTCTCTCAACACACCAATGTAGACAGCTGCTGTTTGACGTCCATGTATAACCTGAAGCTCCATTGTTCCATGGAAGGAGAAAGCACCCCAGATCATGACGGAACCTCCGCCATTGTATCGTGTAGTAAATGTTTCCGGTGTGATATCCTTATCGTGCTAGTAACGTAGGCTGCCATCTGGACCATCCAGGTTAATTTTCTTTCTCATCACAGAACAAAACCTTCTTCCAATTTTCTACATCCCATGTTTGGTGCTTCTCAGCAAAGTTTAACCGAACTGTTTCGTGGTGTTGAAGGAGGCGTGGTGTTTGAGGATGTTTATGATTTTTAAAGTCTTTCTCTCGTATATGATGTCTTATTGTTCTTGAGCTGCATTCTGCGTCCGTAAGGGCCTTAATCTGGTTCGACGATCGGCTGGTGTCTTGCCGGACAACCCGTCGAATCTTCCTGCTCAACGCCGGCGAAATTTTCTTGGGCCGATTACTTGAAATTCTCATTCCGTATCCTTCGGGGTCTTTTAAGAAATTTGCAAAAAAAGTTTTACTACGTCCAATCTCACCAGCGATGGCACGTTGAGAGAAACCTTGCTTTTGCAGCTCAACAATTCTGCCACGTTTAAATTCTGTCAACTTTTTAGTCTTTGCCATGTTTTACTTAATGTAACACAGGAGATGTCAGTGAAAAATGTTCACAACGATAATGCTTGAACACAAATGACTAAATTTCGTTACGTGTTTACCGATTAAACTTTTGACCTGCTAGTATTTAGGCTAATTTCATAGTGTTCACATTTTCCCTATGAAATGTTAAAAAATATTTTTATTTTTATTTTCTCTTTTCTTATTTTCATCCTTCGAAACTCTACTCAAATAAGTGGTTGAGTCTAACAACGCAAAATTCATATTTTTTCTTTATGTTCATTGGCCTTAAGATTTTGGCCAGCAGTGTATATGACGAGGTGATTAAGGCACTCGATTCGTAATCTGAGGGTCGCGGGCTCGAATCCCTGCCACACCAAACATGCTCGCTCTTTCAGCCGTGGGGCGTTATAATATGACGGTCAATCCCACTATTTGTTGGTAAAAGAGTAGCCCAAGATTTCGCGGTTGATGGTCATGACTAGCTGCCTTCCCTCTAATCTTACACTGCTAAATTAGGGACAACTAGTGCAGATAGCCCTCGCGTAGCTTTGCGCGAGATTAAAAAAACAAATATATATCTATACACACTCACACAATAGCAAATGCTTTCAGTAAAGAAACAGGAAGAGGTACGATCAGGATGTGTTTTTAAAAATTACATAAAAATTACTTTCGAAAAGACTTAAGAACAATTAAAAATTACCTCATAAGAATGTGAATGTTAAACGAATTTTACAAAACATCAAAAGAAATTAATCAAGATATTAGAGGCTAAGAGATAAAGATAAAATGGCTAAGGCCCAATAATTAGCGTTTGCAGACAATGAATCTGAGAGTTCAGAGTTTATGTCCCGTTACTGTAAAAACACGCTTTTCAATTTGGAGGTCGTGGTCGCCTACAAGAGAGATGATAGTCAAATCACTCTATTCTATCTGCTATGTAGCTTAAGAGTTGACTATTTGTCTTCCTCGTAGTCCATAAGCTCAAACTTTATGGATAGCTGTGCACACTTAGCAATTGTTTAGCTTTGAGAGAAAATTCTAAACAAAAAAAAATATTGTAATGTTAACCGAAAATCTGACGTTTAAATTAAGGTGAAGTTGAAAAGTTTTTGCTAATGAATTCAGAGGTAACTTATGTTACATTAAAACGATTTTTGATCCTCAGCACGTCGTAACAGCCCATGGCACTTCGTTGGGTCATACTTTTCCTGACGATCATACAGTAGCCCTGTATTGGAGTTTCCATGAATGAACTTTGTTCTGCATTAGAGATGTAACTTACATCACATACGCGTTCAAAACCACAGCATCGAGCAGGAAATACAATATTGAATGAATACATCATGCAGTCGCGTAGGAGAAATACAAAGGAAAAGACGAATAGAAAGGATTTAAAAGTAATTGACATACATGACGAACATCAATTCTGAGTTGTCAATTTCGCATGAAGTGAAAACCAATTATAATACATTGTTATTACCTATGATATATACTTACATTATATTTAGTATTACTAAGAAATGGTTCAAATTTTAGCAGTAAAGTTAAGAATAACTCTCTTGATAAAGGAATAAATATCCTAATATTCACTATCAATTATTCATCTCAAAATCTATTTATCGTAGATGAACAAGTTAAATTAAGCTACTAGTATCAGAAATTGTTATGGGCGTCACATAAAACATACTTACAAAGTTATCTTATATTTTGTTTGAAATTAGCTTTGTGTGGCTGACTGTAGTTCTCATAACATTTTTAACAAACTTCATTTCCCCCCAGTGTCTCAGCGGTATGTCTGTGGACTTACAGCGCTAAAATCCGGGTTTCGATACCCGTGGTGGGCAGAGCAGAGATAGCCCATTGTGTAGCTTTGTGCTTAATTCAAAACAACAACAACAAACTTCATTCACCTGTTTTCAAAATTTGAGGTCGATGTTCTCCTGTGGTAGTTTACTTTTTTACCAAGTCCATGAATTTCATCAAACCTTTCTGATGAATTATGTAAATTTACTCATAATGTATTTAATAACTGAATTATCAATTTACTGAAACTAGAGTGTTACATATTCGTAAATCATTAGATTAACAATAAATTTGTAAACTGAATTATTTTTATAATATTTCAAACACCGTTTCCTTTAGTTTGTTGAGAAGCTCGAACCAGCAATTTTGGCGTTTAACGGTAATTGTACTTTGTCCAATCTGTATGGGATAACGAAAAGATATTCAATAGTAAAATAATGAGTTGCGATTCGCGCCATTGACGGTGACAGAAAATTATACATGTCTATGAGTAATACGCAACGTTTGATTTGGTTTGAAAGTAACTAGTGGTCTCTAAACACCAGTTTCCTGAGGTTCCGGTAAAACTGAAGGACAAGTTTAGTCCTTAGGCTCTTTTCCTCCTCTGTTTCTGCCTCTTCTTACTTTTGAATTGTATTTATTTATAGTTTATACCTGTCGCCAGTACGAAAGCTGTAAAACCTCATCATCCTCGGATAAAATACTACTGTATAATGATACATTGGCTAACTGTCTAGGTGATAGAGATGGCGAACACAACATGTCGTAAAAACTCAATGTTGTGCTAGTAATAGTTATGAGGAAGGTTCTGTTCTCTCTCACCACATAATTTTAAAATGACAACCTTATCTTTTCAAAGTAAAGACAGTTAATCCCGTTTAACAGATATTATTACCGCATTTACAAAGATTTTTATATTCTTCTTTGATGGTTTCTTCCGAAGTCAGTTATATTACAAGAATCTAAGAAATAACGTTGAGGTAGAAGTACTAGTTTTTAGCGGTATTAATTACCATACTTACTGCTGAGGTAATTGGGTGTGTGTTTTCTTATGGCAAAGCCACATCGGGCTATCTGCTGAGTACACCGAGGGGAATCGAACCCCTGATTTTAGCGTTGTAAATCCGTAGACTTACCACTGTACCAGGGGTAGTCGGAAGGAGATAAATTAAAATAGGTTTTAAAATAATAATATAAAGCTTTAAACTTTTATAAATATCGCTTTCAAGTCAACTCTAACTTGTGGATCGCGTATTCGACTCCCGTCACCCTATATGCTCGCTCGTTCTGCCATAAGAGGCGTTACGTTATGGACATTTCCTCTTTTCGTTGGCAAATAGTGGCCCATAAACTGGTAATGTTTACCACCTGTCTTTCCTCTAGTCTATCACTTCAAAATTAGGGACAGCTAGCGTAGATAGCCCTTGAAAATCTTCACGCGAAATTCAATAAACAAACAACTCACAAATGAAACATGTTTATCAGGTCGATAAATCGCAAAAATTTAGCAATGGTCTTCTTGGTGACTGAGTGTGTGTGTTGCTTATAGCAAAGCCACAGAGGGCTATCTGCACAGCCCACCGAGGGGAATCGAACCCCTGATTTTAGCGTTGTAAATCCGGAGACATACCGCTGTACTAGCGGGGGGCTCCTGGTGACTGAGCTACAGAAAATTCTTCTCAAAATCTCCACCCATCTCTACTTGCAAAAGATTGTTTATATGACTGGCCAGAAATTCAAAGGAAAATAAAGTATTTACTTCGTCATAGCTACGAGATGATTTTTTTCCAGACATTTATCTTTCTGCTGTACAAATTATTTCAATTTATAATAAACATATTTTTTGCTGTTTCTATTCAATAAGTTATTTATAATATTCAAGTAACTCATTCTGTAAGTTCTTAAATGTTTAAAAAACAACATGTAACGCCCTTAGTCCTTCATCACGTCGTTTCTTCTTTAACGTGATTTTTCCAGTGTTTAGACAAGACTTCTATCGTCATTGAGATGATGTCCAATTTATTAGTTACGTTGAAGAAATAAATTATTATTTAAAAGTTCAAACGCTTGCTCTTCTGTTTCGAAAACAAAACAAAAACATCATTTTCGATCCTGTTCAAAATTCTACTCATACGACCGCTCATTTAGTTTGATTTATGGAATTCGTTATTAAAGAATTTAATTTGAGGCAATTCACGATAACTGGCCTTCTTTCGTTATAGTGTTAGTTCTGTTTTTACTCGCTGTAACATACATAAAAGAATACCAGCTTCATCGTTAGTTGCTGGACTTCTGATTCACTTTGTAATGTCACTGATAGAATACCAGTTTCCTTCTTGTTGTATTTATTTTTTTTTATACAGTACTAGATTTATTATTACTTGCTGTATTTTTCATTCCGTTCATAACATGACTGATACAGTAAAAGCTAATAACTGAATGTCTAATCACTTTCACCCAAATCTGTTATTCGAGAAAATTCTATTTTCTTTGTTTATAACTTATATGATGAATCTAGTTCACAATATTTTGAAGAAAATGTTATGAATATAACACATCTTAGTAGGATCACCATTCACAATTTTTATCGTTCAAACGGTATTTAAAAACAAATATATTACAAAAGACTCTTACTTTTGTGTAGCTCATTTTAAGTATTATACAAGTAAAAACATTTAACTGTGATAACAGAGCACACAAAGAAAGCAAAGTCAGATATACTAATAAATAATCTCTGTAATTAAAGTATGCTATTCGTTTAAAAAAATAACCAAATCCTTTTTTTTAACAGACGGCACTCTTACTCAGATTTAAACTATCTACATTATATAATTAATTACAACGTATTGCACAAAACACTGTTCAGAAACAGCATATTATCTTCTTCATTGTTACATCCAATCTCTTCGTTTTTAAAGTAAACTTCCGAAGATATTATTCTTTATTTAATAAGATTTTCAGACGACTTTTTTGTTAATAATGAACTCACCAGAAAATTTAAGCTTTAGGAGAGGATATGTTACGTCTCAGCTTACAATGAATCACAATAGTAGCTCTAACTTCAAATTATCAAATGCTATTGACTTTTACAGTACATTTTTTGGACTGTATAGACTATAGAGTTTCAGTTGGAATCTTTTTTTAAGCTGCTGTACACCAGTTGGAGTCCTTTTTCAGGCTGCAATACGCCAGTTGGGGACTTCTTTCAGGCTGTAGTACACCAGTTGGGGTCTTATTTCAGGCTGCAGTACACCAGTTGGGGTCTTCTTACAGGCTGCAATGCACCAGTTGGGGTCTTCTTTCAGGCTGTAGTACACCAGTTGGGGTCTTCTTTGAAGCTGCACCACACCAGTTGGGGTCTTCTTTCAGGCTGCAGTACACCAGTTGGGGTCTTCCTCTTCATTTTGTCTTTTGAACTTTTTTAATCATGAAGTTCCAGTTTATTTAGAATGGCTTTACACAGCTGTTTAGGGGAGGTCTTCATCTTCCATTTCTCCTTCAGCCTTTTTTCCTGATTATGTTTCGTATTAGTTTACATCGTTCTCTTATAGTTCTTTATTCAGTTTACGTTTTTTTTCACAGATTGAATTATTTTTATAATTAATTCCTTGAATCATATGAAATATTTGTTTTCTTTTAACTTTACCCTTTATTTAAAAATAAAAGCCCCCCAGTGGCACAGCGGTATGTCTGTAACGGGGATTCGATGCCCATGGTAGGCAGAGCAAAGATAGCTCATTGTGTATCTTTATGCTTCACTTCAAAGAACATAAACACAAATTTCTATTTTACTAAACCCTTGCCCCACGCTAGTACAGCGGTATGTCTCCGGATTTACAACGCTACAATTAGGGGTTCGATTCCCTCGGTGGGCTGAGCAGATATCCCTTTGTGGCTTTGCTATAAGCAACACACACACTAAACCCTTGGGTTGAAGAAGCTCTGTTGTACACACCTCAACGTCCCACAGTATCCTAAATACTGTCACAATATCCTTTTTCTTTTTTTTTCAGTACATTCTTCTATTACGTGTTTGCATGATGTCTTCATTGCTTCTCTCAATATATTACAATGACAACACTTTTATTGTGTACATTACTCAGACCTTTCACGAAGTTAATTACTGATTGTTATTTCATCTCGACTTACTCTGTTTTAATTCTGGTTGTTTACTTTTATTTTTTGTTAGGTAACATAGTTTAGCTCACATGTTTTTTTATTCTCTACAGTTTCGTTTCTATGAACTCTACATTTTTTTCTTGTAACATGCACCAAGCTCAGGCGTTTTGTTCTTGTTTAATTTTTCTTTTGGTTTGCTCGCTGCTTATGACATCATTTTCTTATACTCGTATTCATCTGTTGCTTTCATTTCATTCATCACATTTTCTGTATGTAACACGTACATATTTTGGGATCGGATGCTGCTCGTGTTGTGTGCCTTTCTTTATTTGGCTCTGATTTCACGCCATCTTTAAACTTCATTTTCCAAGTGTTTCGGTTTCTCTTTTATGTTTGTCATGAAAATTTCTCTTATTTTACTTTTATCCCTCTTTCCATTGGTATATTTCGTTCACCAGTTGATAAAGGTTTGGCACGCGCCTTGAGTGGCTCGAGATGTACAATATCAATACCCACTTGATTTGAGTTGCAGTATAACAATACAATGTTCATACTTTATTGTTGTTGCTGATGCTGTTGATTGTTTCTCATTGGCTTTCAAACATTCGTATGATCAAATTATTTCCAGACTTTAAACCAACTTTACGTTTTGTAGTTGCCAATTATTCTTATTTTTTATCTTTTTTTACCAAGACGTTCATTGTAAATTAATTCACTCTGTAATAATTTCAAGGAATCTGATACCTTAAATGACTAGTAGCAACTAGTGGCATGCAATTTCCTCTACGTATTTGTTATATATTAAAGAGAAAAAGAAAATACCAACTGAGGCACTACTTCCGCTCAGTAGGAAGATTTAGAAGAAAGGATAAATCAAATTACTCCAAATATTTATACCATTGATGAGACAGATGGTCAGATAGAATTTAAAAAGCGATATAATTGTAACGTTCGAAGAAAGTGCAATTATCAAAAACACAATGTTGTATTAAAAAAGTAATTATTGTATGCACATGATATTTAACTGTTTCTTGAAATTTTTATTTCTTAAAGCTAAACTTCTTTATTTCCAAGATAGTAAATAAGGCTTTTATTTACGGCCTTAAAGAAACTACATATTTTGAAAGTAATACTGTCTTGAAATACAGCTATGTTATACACCAAAAAAATTATCCACTTCCAGTCTTCTCATTTTGCTGATACGGTCATTAATTAACGGACAAAGAAGCAAAAAAGTACTAAGAAAAGGTAGGATCTAGGAATCAAGTAAACTGTTTTTTTTATCATTCAATACGAGTAAAAGTACCCGTCCACAGTGACGTGAAAGTTTAAGTTAATCTGTCAGCTTGCATTATTTCATAAACTTTTAAAAGCTTCATTGTGTGTGTTACACTCTTGGTTTCACTCAGAGCAAAAGCTCTGAGCTTCTTATACTGCCTACCACGTAAAGTAATTTTTAAGCAGTCATGCAAACAGCCGCTCAATAATAACAGAAAATCTACATTTTTATTATTTTAGTTTCGTTGCATTTTGAAATGTGAATGATAGTTTGATTAATTCGTAACAATTTAATGTACAATATCCTGGTTGCAAAATAAAACTTGGCATCAAAATTATTCATGTCTGTTCTCCCATCATTTCGAAAGGGAGTGTTAAGCTTTGTCTGCGTGCACAGCTTTTCAAACGGGAAAGAGAGGAACGCTCAGTTAGAACTACCACTGCTCGTAATATGTATACACAAAATGGAAACAAAAATGTGTGAATACTATAATGTTTAGTTGTTGTTTTTGCTTGTTTCTTTTCTGTAGACATAACCATTTACTAATATCTTATTATTGAGCAAATCCGCCTCGTGCACTTGTATATTAAAGAAAATGGAAATTGCGTTTCAGAAAGCGAAACAATAAAACTGTTGTGCCATAAAAAAACAAACATTAAAGAATTTATTATTATTCATTTTAATAGAGGTGTGCAAAAATTAAATTATTTCAGTAGAATATCGCACTACAGTTTTTATCAAAGAGTAAATAATTATCAAAAACCAATTGATAAAGACATTTATTGTCTTTTAAGTTGTTGGACTTTTTCGGGTTTGTGTTGAAGTTATTCTTTCATGTGAAATGAAAAATAGTCCTCAGTCACAAAGAAAAGGAACATATTTTATGAAGTTCAATTTCAACTAAAAAAAATTGTATCGTAATTTTTTACCAAGCTTCGTGAGGATATCTCAGTTACGAAAGGAAATGTTTGACAAACCAGTTCAGCAGCTATTGTTTTTTCGAAAAATTGACTTTGGACTACTCAGATTACAAGCCTAGTGCCTTAACCACTTGGCCAGGCCGGACCTGATCACCTTAAATAGAGTGTTTGGTAACCACTTTGGATAGAATGTCGTGCAATCACTATGCGCAGGCAGTTGGATCGGTTTTGTTTTAGCGCAATGGGCTATTTTTGCTCTCTTCATCGCGAGGAATCGAACCCCAAATTTTAGTATTGCAAGTCACTAAACTTATCGCTGACCCTTCAGGGGATTTGGCGATGGACAGATTCATTAACCGCCATCTCCAAGGAAGATTATTTTACATCCTTGAAAGTGAACAGGCTCAGGTAAAGGTTGTTGGAAGTGTTAAAAAAATTCAGAAATACTGAAAAAGTTTAAGTTCCAATTAACGGACACCAGAGCTTATTTGTTTATTTGTGGTCTCTGCGCAAAGCTCTGGCAGATGAATATGGGATAGCTAGTCAACAGTACCCACCGCAAGCTCTTGGGTGACTTTTTGAATAGTGGGATTTGATCTTTAGTTTTATAGGGCACTCACAGCCTAAAAGTGCTAAGCAAATTGTTGCGACAATGATAACACTTGGAGTCAAAACTCAGGCATGCAAACAACTAGGCCACCCCCGGCCCCAACAACACGTCTTTGAAACATGGCACTGTCTGTAGGTACAAAAGTATGTAAGAGTTTTAACGAAAATCTTAAACGCTCAAGGTTAACTTGAAATATTTTTACATTGAGGAGAATCTACGAGTAACAAATTCGAAGTTTTGTATGCACATGTACCGTCTTTAAAGTCGCTCTTCTAACAGGAAAAACAAATAGAAGAAAAAAATTACAAATCGTCTTGGCTACAATAGATATCCATTTATAGTAATCTTGAATAAATAACAGAGTTAGAAAATACATTACTACCCTCGAACTTAAACAGTATGTTTTAAATATGATTTCTCAATGTGATTATCTTTAAAAAAACAGCAAAAATTGTTGTCAAGGAAATTTAATACAAATAACTAATTAAAACAAACGATATTTGAATAAGTTTTCTGTTAATTGAAGAATGCGTTATAGATTGTTGAAATAAACACTTCTGTACGACTAAGTTTTCTATTAAAGGCGAAACTACATCATGACACGGCTTCCAGTTAAATGGGAAATGTTAATAAGTCAGCACGTTCATTCAATACATGTTTACGAAATTAGTATCACATAGTGTGATTTTTCATAAAATAGTCAATGTGTCACATTAATTAAGATCGTTTATACAATTCATGAGCTATAAAAGATTCGGAAATGAGTGGCTTCAAGTTAATTTTGTTTTCAGGTCGTCTGTGTTGGATAATCTTCTCGTTTCTGAAAATGACTTATGTTTGACTTTTGTAATATCAATATATACAAAATAAATAGGCAAATAAAGATAAGTTTTTCTACTGTACACGATCTGAGTTATATATGGGAACAGTACAGAGGAACGAAGTTAAAGCTTTTGATTTTAATGCAAGGAATACCTTACTTGAAAATGCTGAGATTCCCTCTTGCTTCTAGCTTTACAATTATATGCCTACAATGCTAGAAATATACACGTTGATTGTTGTAATTGACTGCAGTGGATCTGTGATATCATTGTTAGTTGTAAACACTACAATTATAAATTTTTGTATCTTTTTAAATTGAATAATAAGGAGTGAGGTTCACTAATTAAAGATAAAAAACACAATAATCTGCTCAGTGAGCAGATTGAATAATTATATTGTGTTAAGTCACGCTATTTGAACATCCAGGTTATGCTGTTAAAATGATAACAACTTGTGTATGAACTCAAATGTTGGTCAAGATTGCAGAGTGAATAATTCTTAGAAAATAATGAGCAATCAAAAACACATTTAGTATCTATTGAACGGATTAGTGAGGACACGGTATTACTTTGAAGTTTGTTTTTTTACTACCTTTTGGTTGTTTTTTCTACTACCTTTTGGTTGTTTTTTTCTTTGCTTTGTAAATAAAGATAGAAACTGTCTTAATGCCCAGCTTATCAACACTTTTAACACACCTTTTTTAAATCGAAGACACTCCAAAATATGTTTTTTCATAGTTTTGCAGAAATAAAATAATATATTATAGTTTCTTTGAATACAAAAATATGAGCATTTAGACCATCAACATTCTTGACTTTTTATATTTTGTCAAAGCAATCATTTATATTCATAGTTTTTAAAGTTAAAAAATTATAGTTTCTAAAATTACATTTGTTCACATATCCACGCCCGTACACAAACGTAGCCTAGATCAACTGTTTCTTGGAATTTACAGTTGTCGTGTTTTTTATAATTTTCTCCTCTCATATGTTCCCCATGCACATTGATATGTCTGCGAACTCCCACCTCTAGAAACCGGGTTTCGATACCCGTGATAGACAGAGCACAGATAGCCCAGTGTGTAGCCTTATGCTTAATTCCAAAAACAAACAAAATCTCCTCACACATTCAAGCTAAAGTTGTATAACAAGCCAGTGTAAGCAACATTTAATACAAGTAAAATACTTACTAATCTTTTTTTTTCTTGAATTACACCGTAACTACAATCTGTGTTACTTACACACTTCCCTTTTCTGTAACATAAGACCTTTCGTGAAAGGCATTTTTTTAGTTACAGCTGAAAGTGAATTATTGGGAATTTCTATTATCATTTATTTGAAAACTGAAACTGTTTTTTCTAAGACAATATTACTTTTGTTCTTCATTACGTACGTTAAAAAATGTAAAATTTCAATAATTCTTTCTTCATTTTTTCAAGTATGCAAACCTTAGCCAAATACAGAAAGGTGCGTGAAGAAAGTGCCAGTAGTGGAGAAGACACTAATAGCTGTTAATTAAATCAGAGGCAACATGTATATCTAGTACACAGAAGTCACAATAGCTTGATTAACTGCACGTGTGGTTAGCTATGGGATGACTTCTCACTTGGCAGTTTCACACCTGAAGGGTGAAAGAGTAAACCTCCTTCCTATACTAGCAGGTTCACTTCCAAGGATGATGTGATGAACCTCTTCAGAAGTTAAGCACGAGAGAAGCAGTGGGATAAGCGCTTTTTTTCCACGTTGATAATTACACATACGATAAGCATTAATAATTACACATATGATAAGCATTAATAATTACACAACTGAGCAGTGAAAGATGAACCTCTTCCAACATCGATAGTTACACACCTGAGTTGTGATGGATCGACACTTTCCATGCACGTTAGTGTTAATGTTCAATTTATACCAAGTCACATCAAGAATGCTGTTCTTGTTCGTCACAAGAGGGCTACACGTGTTATATGAGACACGCCTTCTTTTTCTATTACATGTCTTTCTCATGTCATTCAATGAAATTTAAATTTTTAGAGAGTTTGGAATTAAACTTATATTAGTTGTATTATCAATACCTCATGAATGCACTACTTAAATATTTCTACCGAAATTTTATCGTATTCCCTGGAGTTATTGAATTATCAATACTATAAATAATTAAATAGACATATTTTTGCCCAAATGAGGCAAAGGTCATTTTGCACGAGAATAGAAACAATATCGTTTATTTTTTTAAGTGTATAATTATTAATATACAATAAAGATATTTTGTCAAATGTGTGAATAGAGTTAAATGTAATAAAAATAATCCTGAATGCATAATTCTACATATTCTTATGTATATATTAATGTATTTCATTTTCTTACTTCTGTTTTGTATTCTATATGTCTAATGGAACTTTATCTGGCAGTAAGTTTTGTATAACAACTTGTTAATATACTCCGTTTGATCATTGTAATCCTAGTATTTGTTCTATGTAGTTATATTTCATTGTAAAGCTCGACTTAATTACTGACTAAAAATAGTGCTAAATAAATTCCAAAGTTACAGCTAAATGTGTCTGCTGTATCAATCTTTATCCCATTTGGGACTTTTTTTTCTCTGTAAATACTATTATAAGCACCTTTAATGACTTATTCTACACATTTGCTAGGATCGGCATGATCAGGTAGTTAAGTAGCTCGGCCCGTAATATGAAGATCGCGGGTTCGAATCCCGATCACACTAAACATGCTTGCCCTCTCAGCCATGGAAGTATTATAATATAACGATCAATCCCACTATTTGTTGGTAAAAGAGTAGCCCAAGAGTTGACGATGACTTCCCTCTAGTTTTATACCGTGTAGCTTTCAAAGCAAACCAGGATCTTGTAATGTTAACCTTAAGGGAAAAATGTTTACAGCACATAACAAAAATATTATGCCCATCTCTCATCCAGAACGTGTTCAGAACTTTAAAAAAAAAACAGGCTTGTGACGAAAGTGATTTCATCTTATGTTTTCAGGCTTTAATGACCACAAATTCTCAACATACATGAAATGAACCTGATGACCTCTTCCATTATAAACATTTCTCAACTGGATATTATGAAAACCTATTTTACAAAAGAGCGTGAACAATACCATCAATTAATTCATCTCAATAGTAAAAACACTCACTTTGAAAACAACTTTTCTCGATAAACAAAACGTCACAGAACAAACACGTTACTATTTTAAGAATCCCTGTAGACAGGAGAAACGACACATGATTAAAAGTTTTGTAACAATCTCTAAGATAGAACGACGTACGACAAAAAATTCATTTATTTGCACGACTGAAACATACAAAATATAAGTGTAGTTCACTCGTGGTAGTTACTGTGTAGCTAAGAAAATCATTCAGTGCATTCCTTATCTGCACAGTTTTGTTATGCTGTCATGTCGTCGAAATTATGATAAATAATAACAGTTAAACTATCAATACCTTAATTTGTCCGCAATTACTTTTGAAACTTTCGCGTAAGTAAAATATGCAATGAGTGTTTCTCGCCACTAGCAGTTTGAAACAATTCGTGAAGGTTTTTTGCCTCGAGCAATGACTATGTTTTCTTAGTTTCTCTATAAATGGTTCAAGCAACTTGCGCAAGTATTCAAGCTAATGGCAAAACTTCCTTTCGTTGTTGCCATTAAAATACACTGGACAACTATCAAATAACGAGAAATAACAGAATAATTACTATTTTATTCTCAATAAAAGGTATACAACTGTTCAATGTCCTAAGGCAATATATTTATTTCTTATCCTTTGAAGGGTATAACAGCCATAAAACTTCTAATTGTGAAAAAGATCACAAGTTTGCACGACCCTTTCATTACGTGAGAACAAACAGTACAGCAACTAAAATACAAGTTGTACCGTATATTTAATGAATACTGTAACTAAACTAGTATTTACTGGATTTTGTTACTATAATTTTTTTGTTTGAACAAGCTGAACTAAACATTATTAAATATCAAATGTACCTAACCCATAACATATATTTATGAATGCCTCTAGCTGTTATTTTATAGCCAATAAAATCAGTAAGTCACGACCAAGTTGCTTTGTGTGACAATGCAAGAAATGTTGTTTTTCAAATACGAAAAGTAAAATACATTTTACAAAATCATACCTACTCTTAAAATTAACAATACATTTACTGACTGCAATCTGAGACGAATGATTACCTGCCAGTGCATGCTCCAGTGTTCACCTAAGGAAGAGGATAAGCCATATGAGATCAAATAAATTACCCACCTAAGCTGTTATTATGTATGCATTTGTAATTACAAAGGATTTATAATGTCGTATTTCTTATTCTCCAGTCCTGGAGGCAGAGTTTTAGCTTTAACTGAACTGCCTTATATATATATACATTTAAATAACACGAGAAGCTTAATGTTTAGTGATGATAAATCCACAACCAACAAAAGCAAATTTGTGATCCAATGTAGTCTGTCCTGTTTTGAGTTCATTTCTATTTCGACAACATAACATTCTCACAGTAGTACTAAGTACTGATATTGTAATATCAAACTTTTGTATGTTGTAGTCACTATAGTGTACAGATAATGATAAATTCGCGTATTTTAAATAGTTTTAAACTAGACATGAAAATTGTTAACTTTAATTACAAATTATGATAATTATTTTGTGATTATATTTTTTCCATCGCCACCTGGGATGTTGCTGTAATAAGATCTGCATTTAAGCTGATTAGGCTTAGAGAAATGAATGTATATTATACTACAGATGCTTAATGCACTTTATAACGTTAAATTGGTTTGAGATTAATTTCCGGCAAATGTTCCAAGGATAAGTTTTAGTACTTAAAGTCAGTATTTTTTCTTTACACATATTTATATATAATGCAACATCTTTGTACATATCACGATAGTAGGCAGATTTGTTATTGCTTAGCATATTACAAAAGAACGTGTGAATAATTTATGTGTACATATTGACTTTAACAATTACAAGAAATTAACGTGGTTACTATTATAATAGTATGATTGTACTTATAAATTATATTGTTCTCCGGTGGGTCAGCAATAACTTTCAGGATTTACTATATTAAAATGTGGGGTTTGATTTCTCACGGTGGACAAAGCTCAGTAGCCGATGAAGAAGCTTTGTGCTAGACAAATTAACATTAGCAAGCTATATTATAACAATTTTAGTAATAACAAGAAGCTCGCCACTAAGAAACATGTATACAGTCGTCGAACGAAAAGGTACAAAATATTAATTATGACCTTTAACTTATGACACTTTCAGCCGTGAATAACTGATGACAGTAACAGTTAACTCTGCTGTGATAATAGCGACAGTCAACTCTGTTATAATAATAGTGACAGTCAGTCCTACTGTGATAATAATGACGGTTCAGAGCAGTAATTTCACGCGACGAGTGTTGCTCGATAGTATTTCGTTTTGTGTGCAATTACAAGTTAAGAAAGACTCGGCCTAAACTATAGGGACCTCATATTTAGACGTTTAGCTCATTGTGTGTGTTTAAATGAAGCAACCAACGCAGTTGTGGGACTTATGCTAATTTCACCTTACAGACGTCACTGAAAGATAATAAGTTTAAATTTTGTATTACATTTTCTTACTGATGTAAACAAATGGTATTGTTTTGTTTGACTGAATTATTACGGAGTTTTTTTTTAACAGGACTAGAGAAAGAGCAGAGTAATCAGAATAAATAATTATGTAAATAGCTAGGTTACTTATTTAATAATCTTATTTCCTGTTTATTTGTCTCAAAGGTTAATAGTAGTTTTCCTTTCAATAGATCGTTTAAAAAAATATCAATTTTCTCAAGTTTCTGCCTCATAAACGATTGTCAAACCATTCATTACATTGTCAAGTGGACATTATAGCTTTAACAGTCTTTTATCTCTGTCTTTTTCATGATTTTTTAGCTGCCAGAGGTAAACCTGTTTTTGCAACAAACGGTGCCGGTATTTTCTAAATAATTTGTCAAAATGGTCAAACACTGTTTTATGAACGTATCAGAATTGTTTGTTCGTTTCGGACACTCATGATATCTATACAAAGGCTACTTTTGTTAGTCCTACACTAATTTGTAACTTATAAACGAGACGAAAAGTAACTTGTAAGCATCCAGGCTAACTCTTAAATTAATACCATTTAATAAAGGGATTTACCTGTCACTCCTCTAACACACTTGTTACCCAGAAGGAAAGAGCGTAATAATGCAGGCCGCCCAGGGAAAGGGGGGGGTACAGCAGCAAATCTCAAGTTTCGATACGTGTGGGTCACAAAACACAGATATCCCATTGTGTAGCTTTGTGTTTAACAATAAACAAACAAGCTATATTGCGACAACGGAACACACACTATCGAAGTACTGATCTTGCGTGTACAATCCAGTAAGCTTGTCATTGGTCATACCTGAATGCATTACAGACCGTTATAACTATGAAGGCTATAAAGATAAAACAGATCGTCGTTTTATAACTCTCCCGAAAAGTCTAAAGGCTTACAAGGCTAAAATTCATATTTCGTTACCCATGATGGGCAGAGCACAGATAATGGATTTTGTGTGTAGCGTGGGTTTAACTAAAACAATATCTCTCTAAATATATATAACCACAATTTACGTTATTTGTTGTTATACAGAACATTTATATTCTACAAATGTAAAACATTAGCTAAAGATTGTCTGCTAATGTTTTTTGAAGTACTTTAAAATACATTCTGCCATCAAATCTCTCAATGCATGCATATTTACTTATGAAATCATGAAAGTTTACGTAAGTTCAGGAGTATCCTCTACTATTATTAAATATATGTATATATCTGTTGTTAGAGTTTCGCATATTTATTTGCCTATCTACTTTTACATCTTCATATCCCTCATGAAGATGTCGTCTATCCTTATTTTGGTATTGTAAGTGTAACCTGAACAACCAACACCTTACCCAACACATGGGCTAAATAGTCAACCCAAACACTTCAAGGTTTAGGCTTAGCTGTCACTAGTTCAGAACTTAGACCAGAGGAAAAGATATTACTCAAAAGCTACCACAGCCTTACTGAAAGCCATTTATTAAATGTGACAGGAGTGTTACACAGTATGGTTAAAGCAAAATTCTATAATATTGGTAAAATATTTTCTGGAGGCTTGTTCTTCTAGTTTAAATAATATTATTATGGATTTTAGTTAGCAAGATCTCCTTCGTTTGTTTCTTTAATTAGACATTTCAAAAGCTAGATAAACTTATTTAGAAGGTAAAGAAGCAATCTATCATATTTTCTGAAATATTTGTTTAAAACAGGCCAACTAAAAGAAGACTTCTACATTTTAAAATTCATCAACCTCGCCTCAGCTGCGACCAAAGTATTGGCTTCAATACAGTTTTGTCTTTCGCACTCTAAAATTATATTACCATAAAGAAAAAATCCTATACCAGGTATTGAGAACACACTAATGACGTCACACGCAATACGCAAAAAATATTCGTTGAAAATTTTATAGAACGTTTTTAAGAAAAAATATATATAACAGAAGAAATATCAATTCAAAATAACTAGCAATTAATAAATTAAGAAACATTTACTAAAAATGTTTTGTAAAAATTTCCCAGGATTCAGTATAACTAAAAATACACATATGAAAATTTAAGACAACATACTTTGAAATCCAAATAGAAATCACTATTTGAAAATTAAAGTTGACATCTGAGATTACAATAAAATCGTTCAAAAATTGAAGGATAATTATAAAAAGTTTAAATTGGTTAAAATGCCAATATAATAGACCTATAAGAGTTATGAGACATTAAAGGGGTGCTGATGTTGTTTCAGCACAAAGCTACATAAGGGGCTATCTGTGCTATGTCCACCACGGAGGAATCGAACCTCTGATTTTACCGTTGCAAATCCATAGACTTACAGATGACTCACAATGATACAAATTGTAAAATTTCAATTTTACTGGCTAACAAGTAGGGAACTTTAATTTAGAGAAGTAAGTTCAATTTAAAATAACTCTAAAGTTGGCACTTATAAGGTTTCTAAAGAACATACAGATACAGAATAAGGAAACTAAAAATGGAATGAAACATAAAACAACATGTAAAAATTTGAAGTAAACTTACAAGTTATTCAGTTAATTAAAATTCAACTTTAATTTGGATAATTGAAAAATACCAAACCAGAAAGTACAAAAAATAACAGAGAAAATAACTCAGTGCAACATAAGAATTTATAGACTTACAAAATGTACAATTTAGAATTACTCTAAAACATTGGACATTATAAAATAGAAGTAATCTAGAACTTCATATGAAGGGAAATTCAAATTTTTAAACTGTAAAAGAAAAGTAAATTCTTAAATTATTTTACAGAATGAAATCAGATGTTAGCAGCAATGTAATCTTAACGGAAAATTTAATTCATTTTTCTTTCTAAACTTCCTTTCAATTTTTTTTCAAATAAAGCAATCATTATATTTTAGTTACTAATTTTTAGTTAGGAGTTCAGCATCTCAGATAACTTAAGAAAAAATCAATACTTATGTAGAACGTTGATGAATTAGAAAAACAATTATTTAGTTGATCTGAAAACGGTGTTTTAAATTATTTGAAGACCATTTAGAAGTGTATCAACTGAAAGATTTGACCTACAATGTAGTTTATATGTACTTTATAAATTTGAAGAATAGTTTTAGTATCGCATCCTTAGAGATGGATGTGATAATATATCAGAATACTTCGTTACAATATATTTCACTAACTAATCTCTTTTTTCTTGCCAGTTCAATTTTTATCATATATAATAGCTGAAAATTTATAATATTTATTGGCTTATTTATACATTTGGAAACTCTTATTATTTATCTCAGAAAATTATATTACGTTTTTCTGTGTTTTTGGATTCATTTTAATTCTTCACAAGAAGTAGCATACTTATAAATATAATAAAGTTAGTGGAATATTCTTATTTATTGAATGAACTCTACTACGTGATGCCATTGAACGGCTTACTGATCGTTGTTAGTATAGATAATATTGCTAGGAGGACAGAGTACTACTGTTACGTATTACGATTTGAAATAGCCTGAGACTGAGTTACATTGTGATTTTAATTTATTAATTTAATGCAGAGATGTACACAAATATTTTAATACGCAAACAATAATATAATTTATAATAATGGTAATTACAAATACTGATTTATATACAAAAGTTTTAAAAATTAAATAATACTGAGTCTTCTTTCTGGTCTGAAACTGAATATTTTATCGACAGTTCACGATGAGCGAAAGTATTTCGAGTTGATATCGGTATAGTTTACTTAAAGGGTAGCTAGCTAGCTAGCTTTTGCTGATCTGACGTGAGTTTTTCACCGCTGAAGTTATCTAATGTTTTCGTAGAAATACTAACGTTCGATGGTAGCCCGCTGAAGTTAAATGGTTTGTAATGCTCGAAATGTATAAACGTTCCTAGTCAGTGATCTGTAATTTCCAGATTAATAAGCGTTATTACATATCATTATTTATTTCGGACGGGTTTCTGATATATTTTATACGTATATTAACGTATTACTATTTCAAATAACCGGAAAATTTAATTTGAGCTTAGCAGTTAATTAAATATTAATATTTATTAAATTTATATACTTTGTCAACAAAATTGATACACACAATTTCTTTTTTTAACACAGATATATTTTAATATACAAACATAAAAACACAATACAATTTAGAATAACGGTTATTATTAATAGTTATTACAAATAATAGTTTCTATAAAACATTTCTACAAACTTACAAACATTACTGATTCTTATATCCGGTTTAGAACTGAATATTTTATCGACGATCAAAGTCCACGATGAGCACATTAATTCTGAATTAATATTATTGCACCTCGTTTGAGCTAACTAAATACCATTTCTTGATTGGCCTCATACCGCTTAGAAATTCATTTCTAACCGAGAAAGGTATATAATATATTCGTAAAAACAATAACGTATGAAGCAGTTCACTGAAGTTGAAACAAATCTATAAATTTCTTGGTCAAATTCTGTAGTTTTCCAGTTAATAGACGTTAATGACAATAATAGCTTTCTAGGCCAATAGCATACTAGCTGTAGCTGTCCAACAATACTCTCTCCTCCCGTCTCTTGGCTTTTTATAAGAAACACGCAAGTTTGTAGAAATTTCAAAAAATTCTCGAGCGCTTTCATCAAATAAGTATTGTTGTTTTTACAATCACGAATGTTCTACATATTTCGAGGCTAAACGTGACTTGCGCAATACATAGTCAACAACGGAGGTCACATGCAAAAAATAAAGACTATGCAGAAAGAAACGTAGGAATTACAATAAACGTATAACAATAAATCTGTTACAGCGTTTATCACAGTCATAGCTTCCGAAGTTTATTGTATACCAACCAAAAGCGTGCAGTTTGTGGAAGCAAGGGAGCAGTGCTTCCCCAATACATATTACAAAATTAATTTTTATGTGTCAGCTAAATATAACGTTATGAACTTGCAATTGATTCATACGGAAACACTCTGTTACACCGTATATAATCAGTAACCACCTTGTACAAGCGGAATGAAAACACTGTTGGGGACAATCTGGACTACAACTCGCAAAATGCTTTCTTTTTACAGTTGATTTTAGTTTTTCCCACTAGAAACAGCTTTATTTCTAACAAAAACATCTTTTGTTGCATAATATATTATTTAAACTATAAATGCTTCTTAAATTGCTTTGTTTTTGTTTGTTTGTTTTTGAATTTTGCACAAAGCTACTCAAGGACTACCTGCGCTAGCCATCCCTAATTTAGCAGTGTAAGACTAGAGGGTAGTCATCACTACCCACCGCCAACTTTTGGGCTACTCTTTTACCATCACGGCTGAAAGGGCGAACATATCTGGTGCGACGGGGATTCGAACCCGCGACCTCAGATTATCTTCTTAAATGAATAAAAAATGTCAAATTGATACTTGTATTTAAAAAAAACAACATACCTTGAATGTTATATTGGCCTATTCTATGGCAGAAAGAAAGCAATTATCAGTTTATCTTACTTCAAAATACACGCAAAATTGAAACTTATTGTCAATTTATAGTCTATGTATTAATTTACTTAAAATCACTAAAAATTTAAGCGAATTAAATAATTTATAAATAAGTTAGCATTTCGTAATTACTATCTTATAACTTAAAATGTATAATAAACAAATAAAATATAATAAGAAAAATAATAATAATTTATATTTAATTTTTTTGCGATATTTGGAAACTTTTGTTTTTCATGACTTGCACCTAGCGCTCGTGGCTCTTTATTACCTCTCTGATGTCACGTGATGCGCAGGTGCTTTGAGCATTGTATCAAATTATACTGTTTTTTTTGTATGCATAATTTTTTTTTGTGAAGTGTCACCATACAGATTTGAATATAGATTGAGAAGATAATAGGAAAAACTGTAACTGTAGTATTGAAAGCTTATTTGTGAACAAATTTAGTACAATGAGTTTTAATGATAAAGAAAGCATCATCAGAAATGGAAGACCGATACCAGCTCTAAGCCTGACTAGAAGAACAAAGCACTTCTTTCATTTAAAAAGAATACACAACTACATCAGAAATGCGCAACGACAAGAAAGGCTTGCAAGTTTAGCGTTAATCGCGATTTAGAAGAAGCTTCTTAAGGAAATAAAGACTGATAGTTTCTATAAAGATGTAATAAATTTATTCAATCAAAAGGAAAGAAGAGTAGAATTAACATATAAATAAAGTAACAGAATATATCTTGTTTTTATCTTTAATTGGAAGTACTTTATCTTAAATATGATTAATGACTATAAGTAATTAATATTATCTTTATTGGCCGTCCTGTACATATTACATAATCCACCTTCTATGCTTTCGCCTTCCCATCAAAACAAATCACCGCACGCCCCTGATACCAACTGTGGCAAACCAGCAATATAAACTGTTTCTCGGCGCGTCGGTTTGTAAACGTTAAGGTGAGATTCTAGAAATTTTAGTTAGACCAACAATACACTAGTGCTTTCATGAAACGTAAATTGTTCATTCTTACGCTCAACAATCTTCTACAAACGTAATGAATAGGCAAGAATTTCGCAATACATATCTAACAGTGTAAGTTACACGAATTTATAAATATATATTTAACTAAACAAACATCGATATTATAATAATCGTAAATCCGTTACAGTACGCGTACAATATATATATATAAAAAGTCGGGCTGAAAATAGTTCCATGATACGTTCTTTTTCTGAGATATAATAATCAAAACTAGTATTGTGAATCTTAATTATATTTTCATGGTCAGACTATGTCTCTATGAACAACACAACCACAATCTTACAATTAGGTTGAATAGGCAGAGCTCCCAGAAAATTTGAAAACTCCATACAAACTATATATATGAATGAATAATACGGTTTATTAAAAAAAAATTCTCATGTTATAATCAAAGTTATCCTAACATAAACTTTACTCACATTTGACCTGTTTAGTGTAAAAGATTTATCTATAAAAGTAGCCACTTATTTTAATTCATTTTCTCCACAATAAATCTGAGGATATATATAATATCCAAATTAAATATAATCCAAGTTATCCTAATCTGAGCTTTACTAATATTTGACCTGTTTAGTGTAAAAGATTTATCTATCAAAGTAGTCACATATTTCAACTTGTTCTTTCTACTATATATATCATTAGGTTTACATACACCAATACATATGTTTAGAATATTTTTAACTGCTGGTTTTATTGGTAAACAATAATTAAATTACTGCTAAAAGAATTATAACTATAATTATATTTTATATGCTTAGTGAATGTAATTGAACGTAATAAAATGTGTCAAATTTAGAAATTCCTTGCCCGAATTGTACTGTCATCAAACATAATTTTGCACAAAAGACGTTACTAAATGTTTCGAACCATAGTGTTTATATTTCACATTTAATATCGTATTCTAAACTCTCGGTAATTTAAATACGAATATCTTTGTTTCGTCCTGTTCGGCAAGTATACATAGCAGATATATGAGGGATGTTTATTTTTATACCTTCCGTGTCTTTCACCACTTCTGCCGAAACATTCTTGACGTTATTTTTACTTGTGATCACTGCTGTGCAGCCAAGCGAATCCGGAGTGATGGAGCGCGTGCTAGGCATCATCCCCGATATCTAGCCAATTGGGTTCAAGTTAATGCCATAGCAGTCACGTGCTACGAAGCCTATACCGACAGCGTGTAGTTATTATATTAGGCTCGATCTCTTTGTGTTGCAATTGTTAACCTTTAGTAGTGGTTACAAAATTTCTTGGTTGCCAGCTGTTGTTGTATTTGTGTGTGTGTTGTTTTTGTTTCTTTTTTGTTTAACGATTGAAGCCTATCGTGATTATGCAAATTTTCAAGTAATGCCCAATTAAAAAAAAACAAACTAATAAAATGTGTAGCGCCAGTATTGGTTTGAAAGTGATGAACTGAAACTTACCTGGGTTTTTCAATTCACGCCAATCTGTTCTATTAGGTTTACGCAGTAGTGTGAGAATGTTCCCACCACATTGCACAAATTAAACGTATTTTGTTTATAACCCGTAATATCTTACATACACGACGTAAATAAAGTCCTGTTTATTTTTCATGTGTACTGCAAGTCACTTAAACGAATGTGTATTTTAAACTATCAGTTGAAACGTCAGAAATTCTCTTTTTAGTTCCAAGGTTAGGTTCCATAATGATATGTTTAGATTCTACAAATATGAAAAATTATCAGTCAGCTTTGTCAGTTAAAAATAAGATTTTTAAAATTCAAATACCTCGTTTGAAATGTTCCTGATTAATCTAGTGATTCAACAACCTAACTAGAAAAAAAACTAATTTAGCTTACGTTCAAAACCTGTTTGTTGAGGTGATTGAAACGCACTCCAAGAGTTTGTTTAAATAAAACAAAATACTTGTTTGTTTGTTTGTTTTTTTTTTATGAACAAGTATGGATTTTGGCAAGGTGTTCCTTAACATTACTTTACAAGTCATATTTTTCAGGGACTTGAATTGACACTAACTAATTGAAGTATATTTATAAAATCTAATTAATTTAAATTAAAATAATAAAGATGAATAAAAAACATTAATTTCAACATATAACGAAGTTATAAATCACATTTTGAATTATTTATTGATGTCAGGGAATAATATGTTATGAGAAACACAATTATAAAGATTAATTACGTTTCTTGTTCAGGAAGATAGGCTTAAAATTCATGTTATTATCGATACAAAGAATTTGAACAAGAATAACTATGTTTCTAAGGCTATGAAAGCTTCTCGATTGATTGTTTTTCTAATCGTAATTTTTGTGACATGCGAGGGTCAGTTGCTACAAGGCCTCTTCCTGCTAAAGAACTCTCTATTTAAGGAGGGATTCCGACTATGGGAGGTAGTTTATTTGCTATATTAACCATGACCATTAAATTCAAAACTGTTATTGTTGTTGTTTTTTTATCAAGTACAAAGTTACACAAAAGGCTATCTGTGTTCTGCCCACTATGGGTATTGTCCGTAGACATACCACAGGTGACTTTATCCCCAGTAATAGGAGCACCTTTCTACTGGTTTAAAATTGCAGGCACGTGTTCCCGGTTTCACCACCTACAATTGTTTATTAGGCTTTCATAATAAAATGGATCTTTTAGTTTGTCCAGCTTTATATTTTTGGTATAGTTTTTATTATATTACTACAGGTTACAGACACTTAACACTATGGTACTGTTATTATTATATAAACGCTAAGAACAAGCTACAGAATATAAGGTTAAATATTAGTGGAATATAAATTAGATTAAAATTAAAACATTTATAATGTACAAAATATACAAATGGCACTGCGTCTTTATTGTCACATTACATGTTCTGGCCTCGCTCGACTCGCAGTCTGTGAATTATGAGATGGAAAGCCGGTGCCAAATATGCTCACCCTCTTAGCTGTGAAGGCGTTGCATAATGTGTCAATTAATCACACTTTCGTTGATAAAAGGTTAGCCCAAGAGCTGGCAGTGGGTGCTACTGTTCTCTTCCACAATCTCATGTCAACAATTCAAAATTAGGGATGGCGACAGCCATAAACAAAATTATTATTAATATGTCACTTTAAATGTCATTTCTACATTGTATATAAAATACTTAGACAGGTATTTGCGTGTCTTCACATGAGATGAATTGGGTGAATTGAAATCAATTATTAAGGCTAAAGGTAAAACTTTATTAATTTGAAGAGAACCACTTCTCTTTAGAAGGTTTCTTAAGTTTACTTGTTTTGAAGCGTGTATGTTGGTACTGTGGTAAGTCTTCAGATTTACAATGCTAAAATTAGCGGTTCGATTCTCCTCGCTGGACTCAACAGATAACCCGATGTGGCTTTGTTATAAGAAAACACACACAAATTAAAGTGTGCATACCGTTGCTTTCTCCTGTTCTTAATGCTGCTGCTTTTATTTTTGAGGATATTCTACAGTTTAGTGAATAGGTTGATTAGTTCATAAATCAATAATTAACAAATGTGTGAATTAATTACTAAAATAATTTCCACACAAATGTTATATACGTATATCCTGACGAAGCGTGTGATCTCTATACATGTTGATAGTTTGTGTGACATTACATTGTGTTAAGGTAAACAATAATTTTGTTAAAATATTTCTTTATTGGCCCTGTACTGCAGTTTTACCAGTAAGAAAAAACATGATGGCATCCCGACCGCACATTATAGCCAATCATGCCTTCCACTCAGTACTGGTGTTAAGGTTTATCACGATATTATGTTAAACAACCTATCTGTCAACTAAGACTTGCTTTAATGCTACATAAATATAAATAAATATTGCTTTCAAAGTATGTACAACTTGTATGCAAATACTGGATAAATCCTCAGCGAACCAGTCCAGCATCATAAAAGATGTTAAGGTTTGGTTCGTCACAGTTATGTATTATTATATGAGTTCCGAAAGAGACGTTAGTGAACTTTATTTGTGAAAGCTGAAAACACAAACCTAATAGTATCGTTTTGTGAAAAAAATGTCAAAATGTTCACTGTTAAGATAATGTGTTTACACTATATATGTGCATTAAATTAGTCAGGATTTCTAGGAAAACCAAAAAGTTCACCAAGAGGCACTTTTGAAGTTAAATGTTAAAAAACTCGCTTTTAATAAAGTTTGACCTGTTAACTCAAAATGCCCGTTAATAAGCTCGATTGTGAGCTTTTAATTTGTGAAAGAAATTAATGGTAATAAATTAATAATTGCCAAGTAGCACTTTTAGGCCTTTGTTTTACGCAACTGACTGTTATGTCTTGCTAAATTTCTTGTAAGGGGTAATGTAGCAACTAAGTACTTCTTCAGGATACCAAAATAATGTAATTTTTCCACTTGGTAACATTTATTAGTGCATATAATATATACAGAAGTACTGGTTATGACACAATGATTTCATTTTATGGGTTGGAGTAATAAAAGGTCAATTCCTTTGCATCAGGAACATCTTATTAGTCATTTCTGGCGAAAATGTTCATACTTCAGATCAGAAAGATATGCTCATAGCATGGATTAATTTGAGGAATTAGGACAATTCGGAAAGAGTCTTGCAACTTCAGAAATGACAAGTAATGTGAGAAATCTTGTAACAGGTTAGATTCTAGGAACACAAAACCCATTCTCGTATCCAAGGCAACAGTAGGCAACATAAGCAAGAAGGATCTCAATTCGGAACAGTAATACAGGTTTATTAGATAATACACGATTTAAACTGTTCCATACTTCAAACAGCTGGAGAAAGGAAAGAGTATTCATTCTCCATCATACAAATACAAGTCGCCAGAGCAACGTCTATGGAGTTCTGTGTTTTCAGATAGTTAAAACGGACGCTGGGAAACTGTCGATCTCGTACACTAGGCGTCTTATTTAACTTCCTGCAAGGAGTAGTAGTATACATTTGACATCACAACTTACAAATGAACATTTTGTAATAGAAACTACGCTGCAGACTATTTTCAAAATGCACAGCCGTCAGTCAGTGTATGACCAAACGTGGTGACATGCGTTCTAACATCGTGATGAGACCCCAAAATTGTTTTATTATTCACCCTCTTAGAACAAAATATTTGTGAAATATATATAAAGAAGTGTTTAAAGATGTTCAGAGAAGTAACATTGACAAGCAATTTGGAAAATTTATGACTAATATTTGACATTTCTTTGAATGAGCACCTATGATATACAATGATTTTTTCAGAATATTAATCATGACATATATGCCGATTGTGATACCAATTTGTTCACACTTTTGCAATTATATCACTCATAACATTTATTCAATGTTTTTTGTTTCATTTGTTGGTGGTTGTGCATTTTGTTACTTTCAAATAAAGATAGATTCAGTATGCACAATCTCCAATTATTATAGATTATCTTTTCAGACAGGCTATTGGGTCCATTGTTACCTGAGCGTAATAGCAATAAACAGACAAACCATAACTTTTATTTGACAAAAAGTAGAAGATATCTTTGTTTGTAGAATTTCGTTCAAAGCTACGCGAAGGTTGTCTGCACTAGTTATCCCTAATTATGAAGTGATAGATTAGAGGGAAGGCAGCTTGTCAACAACATCCAACACCAAATCATGGGCTACTTTACTCTAATATCTGTTATATTATAACTTATATTATTATTCATTCAATAAAGAAAAACAAATTGCGAATAATTTTTATTTGTTTCTTTGAAATTAAGTTCGAAGGTACACAATGGGCTATCTGTGCTCTGCCCACCACTAGCATCAAAATCCGGTTTCTAGTCTTGCAATGTCCGCAAATATACCGCTGTGCCATTACGAGTAATAGTGAATGGTTTTTGTTTTAGGACAAAGATATGTATCTAAAGTCACACCTATGAAAGCAGAACAATCATGGTATTTGGCAGGGGCGTAGTTAGAAATGACCATTGGGGCCATTGGGTCCGGGGGCATGTACCCCTGGGAAATTTTTTAATAAAAACATAAAAGAAAAGCCTGAATTATGCACTCTGAGACCACCTTTCTGGCAAATTTCAGAATGGCACACTGAGGTGTTTGTCTTATTTTTTTAATCATAAATAAATATATAGGCCTGTATATATAATATATAACTTCAAGTTATCAGGCCCAGCAAGGTAGGCCTACAGTCCTGTCATCAACATATAAAATATAGAGTCACTCAGGAGAGTGCAAAATATATGTATAGTGTCTATAATTTGTATTCAAATATCATGGACAGTGTATGTTCAGATTCCCTGGATTTCAAGAATTAGCTACACCGTGGCAGGCTGGCAGCACCATGGCACTAACCTAGTACCTAGTACTGTGAATGCGACGTTGACAAACCGAAGTTGCGATAAACAATCATTCACTATGTCAAGCCTGAAAAAGCAAAAGGCACTGCATGGATTCTTTAAACCCATTCATGAGGCTGAACCTGATCAATCTGCTGCAGCCAATCAGGTTGAATCAGAATTGTCAACTGAATTGTCAGAGTCATCACCGTGTCCTTCTACCAGTGCTGCCACTACCACCTCAGGTCCAGTCTGGGACATTGGAAATTACATTTTTGATGATGTCAGCATTGGTGAACAGGTAAGTCGACTCCTCATTATATTAATTTTGTATTAAAAATCATGCAAACACTCTGATGCGTTTTAGACTGAATATTCATTGCTACTAGTGATTGTAGGCCTACAGCCACAGGATGTTAAGGCCTGATCTGTGAAGTACAGCCCTAAGCCTTTCTCTTCGAGGTTATTGTACTCTCATAACAAACTTTCCTATGTGCAAAATAACTTAATTAGAAATATGTCTTTCTGTCTCTTTTAGACAAACGCTGAAACCAAAAAATGCTTCCTTGAGTATGCCTGGAAGCCAGTTATTATGTTTTTCCCAGTGTGGTCCAAGAAAACTGCGTTTTCAGCATCGTTGGTTTTCACAGTTGAGATGGCTATTCTACATGCAAAGGGTGCTTTCTGCAAGTACTGCTGTCTTTTTGCTCCTGATGGTGCTGGTGTTGGAAGCCAGAAATTGGGACAACTAGTGAAATTTCCATACACAAACTGGAAGAAGGCTGTTGAAGACTTCAAGGCACATGAATTGAAACAGTAACACCAAGACAGCAAAGAAAAAAATAACAATTTTCTACAGGTCGTAAATACAAGTTCATCTGTGCACTTGCAGCTTGATGCAACTTACGAGCAAAAAATTGAACAGAACTGTCAATATTTAATGCCGGTTATTGATACTGTATTGCTGTGTGGGAGACAGGGTTTAGCTTTGAGGGGAAAATATGATTCTAGTCCAATGTTTGTTGGTGAAACTGATGAGGAGCCCATCTATAATGATGGGAATTTTCGGGCAATTTTGCGCTACAGGGCAAATGGTTATGTCAAGCTTTCAGCAAGCCTTAAGAGTACAAAGAGGAATGCTACGTATCTGAGTCCTCAAATTCAAAATGAAATCATCAATGCCTGTAATACTCATGTTCTTGGTGCTTTGGTCAACAGGGTTAATGCTGCAAATTGTTTCTCAATATTAGCTGATGAAACAACAGATATTTCAAGCATTGAACAGTTTTCGCTGTGTGTTAGATATTTGCATGCCAATGACAACTCTGTTCTAATGAGAGAAGATTTTTTGCAATTTATACCTGTTTATGATGTGACAGGCATAAACTTGGTTGATGCTATCATAACCAATCTGACAAAATATGGTATTGACATGGCTTACCTGCGAGGACAAGGGTACGACGGTGCTGCCTCTATGAGTGGGAAATTCAATGGTATCCAGAGACACATAACTGATAAATTCCCACTTGCACCCTATGTACATTGCAGTGCCCATTCCATAAACTTGGCAATCTCTGATGCTTGTAAAGACGTTCCTGTGCGAAAGTGCATGGGAGTAATTTCTAGCATTGAAAACTTTCTCAATACACCAAACGAAAGCACGTTTTGGCACTTTCGGTGGAGAATAAAGCACATGAATTGAAAAAAAAAGTTTGAAAGGTCTCTGCCCCACCTAGTGGGTTGAGAGGCATGACTCAGTCATTGTGTTTCTAGAATTAATCCATGCAGTTGTAGATGCCCTTGAGACCATATCAGGTTGGCAAGACAGAGATTCTGCCACGCAAGCCAATCAATTGTTGTGTTCTATAACACAGCCACAATTCATCATCACTCTACTTACCATTACTAAATTGTTTTAGTTTACCTCTGTGCAACTTACTGAAGCAACAGAACATTGATTTAGGTGCTGCGATCATCACGCAGAAATAGTGGAAGATTTAATCCGTTCACTCAGAAATAATACCGTGAATGAATTTAACAACATTTTCTGTGAGGCTCAAACTCTGTGTAGTAAGCTTCAAATTGACATAATAATGCCAAGGCAGGCTAAAAGACAGATGTACCGTGCTAACCCACAAACCACTAGCCCTGAGGAGTACTTTCGTATTATTGTATTTGTACCATTTGTTGATCACTTTCTTTCACAAATATGTGACTGTCTGTCCAGTCACAAAACTCTCCTTACAAACTTCATGTGTCTACTACCATCAGGATCTACCACAGAACGGTCACAACCTACAGCACAACAATGTGACCAAATTAAAGAGTTGGCCAATATATACAAGACTGGCATTGACAGCACTTTACTAGCTGCAGTAGGTGAACTTAGGATTTGGTACAAATCACTTGCGCACAACAGACCAAAAAATGTCATAGATGCATATGCAATGTGCAATGCAGAAATGTTCCCAGTCATTTCTAGACTGTTGAAAGTATTTGCCACACTGCCTGTGTCAACGAGCTCAGTGGAGCGTTCGTTTTCAACTCTCAGAAGACTCAAAATGTATTTGAGAAATACCACCACTGAAGATCGATTGAATGGCCTGGCCTTATTATACATTCACCGTGATATTAAAGTTGAACTAAATTGTGTTATAGATGTCCTGGCAAGAACGAACAGGCGTTTGAGCCTTTCATAGATATTCGATTGTATTTCTCTAGTTCTGACAAAACTTGCTGTATTAAAAGAATGTTCAATCAGAAATTTGCATTTGACCATTTGTTGTGTGTGAAATTATCTGCCATGAAATCACGGATCTTTATGAAACTTCGCAGGTGGCAACTGAACTTGTATAAAAAGTTTGGGTCCATGGGGGGTTTAACCACCAAACCCTCCTGGCTACGCTCCTGGCATTGGGCAATGTTCATGTAATCTTTTTTGTGTGTGTGGTTTAAATAAGATAGGTTCACTTAAATGCTCAAAAATTCACGCTTTACCTATAAGAAGGTTTATCTTAGCCATTGCGAAAAAAAAACAAATGCCTTGTTATAAACTCATGTTTACTAGATTAGTTGATTTCAAGATAAATAAAAGGCATTTAATGTAACAGCGTGTAAAATATCGTATATCTGATACCATAAATATATACCATATTTATGCCGTTTATTATTTATACGACATGTTCTTTTTTATCTCAGTATCATTTTGAAGCTTGCACCAGATCCGACTGTTTAATGTGTGCACCTCTACCCCCACACACACAAACATTAAGGTATTTTGAGTTTAGTTGTTTTTACTGCTGTTCTTATAATTCTTACAGTAAATTTATTGGTTTTAACACAAATAGAATGCAATAACAATCTAGAAAAACTGTTCACGCTTTAACACTTTGAGCGATTTCATGAGAACATGCTTTGTCTCGTCGTCTTTTCTTACTCTAAGAAACAACGAAATCATTGTTCAAAAACTCGTAAAGTAGTTTTATAATAACGAGAGTAATTTAGTGCAAAAAAACAAGCAACATAAACAGAATTTCTAAACATCAGCTTCAAAGCGGTTAATCTTTAATATGCAAAGTGTATATAAAAGAGTCTGATATAGTTCTGAGAACAGTTTGGTGTCATAACTGATACGGAGGTAACAACCTTTTTCCATGAGAAACCATCACATGCTAGGTATGTTATATAGATGACGCTGATATCGGTTCTGAACTGGAGAAAGAAAGAAAAAAAAGAGTTATATACAAATTACATTGTGTTTAAGATATAGATAATTATGAATGTGAAATTGTGTTTAAAACATTTGAATCTTGACGTCCAACAGGTCGGCTGGGATACAGCAAACACAGTAACGGTCGAAATACTATTTATATAGACCAGGGGTGTGCAACATTTTTCGTCGGTGGGCCATATAACCAACCTCATCAATCAAGCGGGGCCACTTAAAAAACAAGCTTATTCGTGTACATGCACAATAAATTAAAAAAAAATTCTCAAAATGCAAGCAATAATATTTTATATTTTTGCATGAGTGATCATTTTAGTGCGACACTTGAAATTTAGAGTCCTTGCAGAGCTTGTCAATATCAGCTTTGACAGAAGTGGTTGCCACTCTTAACTGACTGGTCAAATGTTCATCAGTCAGCTGACTTCTACATTTGGTTTTGATGAGCTTCATTTTGGAGAAAAATTGCTCACAGCAATAGGTGCTACCAAAAAGGGAGACAATTCTTTGTGCATGACGGGACAAATTGGGAAACTTTTCACGTACACAGAGTTTGTAAAAGTCTAGCAAACTGTTTTCAGATAATTTCCTTTTAGTGTCCATGTCAGCCTGCAGTTCAATGAGTTCCATTTGGCAATCATCAGGACTGTCTTCCACTGCCAAATCAAAAGGTTGAGCGAACAATTTCAATCTAATTTCAGTTTGTCTGAAATCTGGAAATCTGTTTGCAAACTCATCACGCAGCTTTTGTACACTGGTTCCATATTTGGTGCAATCCAGATTAGGAAATTCCAGTTTCCTGGTTGCAAGACATGTAAAATGGGTCAATATGGCTCTTCTCAACTGAACCTGGAAAAGTTCCAATTTCTTCTCAAAAGCACAAATATGCTCAAACAACTTATTCACAAGTTGACTTTTCCCTTGTAGTTTTAAGTTTAAATCAGACAGATGCTGTGTAATGTCTGTGAGGAATGCTAAGTCATTCAGCCAGTTCTCATTGCTCAAGAAGTCCACATTCTGACGTTTGCTCTCCATGAAGAACTTAATCTCCTCTCGCAGATTCCAGAATCTCTTCAAAGTAGCAGCTCTACTAAGGCAACGTACAGCAGAGAAGTACAAAACATCTGAATACTCACTGTCCAGCTCATCTAAAAAGTTTTAAATTGTCGATGATTTAATCCTCGTGTTCGAATATAATTTACGCATTGGACGACATTTTTCATGACTTCTGCAAAATCCAGAACTTTGGTGCACAAGCTCTCTTGTGAATAATGCAATGGCTTACAACTACGTCTTGTGCTCCAATTGCAGTTAGAAATTTCTTGGTGAATCCATTTGTCCTACCTGTCATGGAAGGAGCACCATCTGTTGTAACACCACATAATTTATAAGGATTCAGTTCAAACTTTTCTACAACCTTAAGCACTTGTTCACAAATACCCTGTCCTGTGGTTGTGGAGGAAAGGCTTGCCATATCTAAAACTCTTCGAAAACATCAAAGCCTGCAGTAACAGCTCTGATGAAAATGACAAGTTGGGATGTGTCATTGATATCAGTGCTTTCATCCAAAGCCAGACTGAAAGCTTCACACGAATTCAATCTCTCTTTCAAAGTTTCTTTGATGTCCTCTGAAAGATCTTTTGTCCTGCGTGAGACAGTAAAGCGGGAAAGGCTAGTTTGCTCCACCAAATATTTTTCTCTGGACATGCATATTCTGTGAATATTGTTAAACAATTTTAATAAATTCTCCATCACTGAAAGGCTTTCCCTTTTCTGCCATATATTCACAAAGCTTAAAACTCAGTTTTGTCACCAGTTCTGAATTTTTCTTGAAAGTGGTAAAACACCTTGTTGCTTTTCAATGGATGTTTTAAATGTTCAATTTTGTCCTTTCGTGCCTGACCAACAATTTCATCAAACTGGCAGGAGTGCTTAGTTGCGTAATGTCGCTTAATATTGTACTCTTTCATGACTGCAATTGTAGTTTGACAGACGAGGCAGACAACACCTTGATTATGTGGGACAACAAGATATTTTGTGCACCATTCACTGTTGAATAACCTTCCCTCATCATCAATTTTTCGTTTCTTAACTGCTGACATTTTACTAGCCCTGAAATCAAAACAAAAAATTATTCTCACGAAAATAGCAAAGTAGAAAAAACATAGAATTTATTTACACATGGAACCTCTTATGGACAGAAACACATGTTTCTAAATTGGCATCCCGATCATAGCCTTCCGGTACTTAAATTAATTGAGAATAGCAAAATACAGTGTGACCTCGCCTATTCGCGGTTCGCCATTCGCGGGTTATGCGCGAACTGCGTTTTGTAGGTCACAGAGACTGAAAGGGCTTTCGAGGAGATTTCTGTTGTATTTACTCAATCAAGCCGTTTTATCAATTGTCGTCTTCACCAAACAAGATTGACTGCTATTGGTTGACTGCCTCAGCTTCCCAACAACGCAAACGGCAAAGCACAGCCCGGTAACGCACGGTACAATTTAGTGAAATACATAACAGTATGCAATATTGCTACATTATTACTGCATCAATGAGTATAAGTATCATTAGTGTTTGGGAAGCATTTCATATAGTATATAATCGCATACATATACGTTTTAAAACTGCGTCCAATATTCGCGGTTTTTCGCTATTCGCGGGAGGGTAAAGAACGTAACCCCCGCGAATAACAAGGTCACACTGTACATAGAATCAGATGCATCTGAAAGCAAAAATTTTAATAAATTCAGTAAAGTCACAACAATATGCTAAATAATAATCAATTTACCTTCAATCTCTTGTAGTAACTGTAAAAGGTAATAAAATTTCACCAATAATGAATGACGGACAGCAGAGGTTAGGGAAAATTGTCGCCAGCGGGCAAAGGCGAGGTTCAGGACATGACGTTGAGTCGTAGACAATAGTGCTAGTGCACGTCACCTATTCATGCCCTAAGGAGGCCGACCAATCGAATTCGGCCTGCTCCTCTCTAGCAAAGATAATTTTAGAAGTTTGTCGAGTCGAAGCCTGGGAATCCCGTAGGATCGATGCTTTTAAAAAATATTCCATTTGCGTTGGATTACAGATCAGGCCACATGGTTAGATTACAACAACTAGGGCCACACTAAATGGCTTGGCGGGCCGGGTTGTGGCCCGCGGGCCGCCTGTTGCACACCCCTGATATAGACCATTTATTACATTAACAATTGTCGTGGTATGAGCGCTGTTTACAAGCTCTGAATTGAGAGAAATGCGTCTAACTCCTGTTAATTCACACTTATCTAATTATTGAAACTCCCTAACGAACTAGTTCAAGAATGTAGAATTAAAAATTTCATAAAACGTATTCTTTTACGACAAGTATAATTATTCATAATCGTGCTTCGTCAGTTTGTAAAGTGCTTTCAACACCATTATTGGAACTTGTTGGTGAAACAAGAAACAAAACAAAAAAAAGAAGTAAGCATTCTTCTCCGAAACTGCGCCTTGCACTAGTAAAATAAATAAGGTTTACATACTGGAAGAGTTCTTTACATTAGTAGATTTAGTAACGTTTTCGTTTGTTTGTTTCTTTGTAGTTAAGCAATGGGCTATCTGTGCTCTGCCCACCACGGGTATCGAAACCCGGTTTCTAGCGCTCTAAATCCACAGACTGTGCCGTTGGGAGAGAACAAGGTTTTCATAAAGGAGAATTTCTCCTCTATATACACGCGGGAACAGATCAAACATTCTTTAAATATTGAAATCACTTTCCTACGAAATAAAATAAATAAGATGTTAGCCCTATAACTATTGATGGATTTCACTATTCACTTCGGATATATAAACATATATTTTTAAATTATTTATACGTTGTGTTTCTTGTGAGTCTTCGACTTTCTTTACGACTGGGTCCCTAATGGCCATTAAATTTTTAAGCAAGCAAACTTCTCACATAGGTCAGAACTAAAAATTAACCCAGTATGGACATATCAAATTTAGTATACTTTTTAACATACAATAAACAGAATGTATTGAATCGTCTGTTGGGTGCGAATAAATCTTTTAGTTATAATTACAGTAATTCTGTTTTATTAAAGAAACAGCTTCATAATATCTTAGATTTTAAAAGTTGTTTTGAAAAATTATTATATAATCCAGGTTTTACACTGTGCAAGAAGTCGCTGTCTTTTTTTTTCTTGTTGCTGTTAAGCACAAAGCTAAATATGGGCTACTTTTACTTTGCTCATCACGTTATAAGCCCTCATATTTGCCGAAGAACTTTCGGAATTCAGAAAGGTCAAACATTATGCTATTCTCAATCCTTCTCTTGCTGCGCGTGGACTCGTGGTTAAAATTTTCACTGTGGATATGTAGATTTAAGGTTAGAGCTGCGATACACCACACGTTCCAGACTTCCAGCTGTAGGGAGTCACAACCATAAAACAATTCCGCTTTTCGAATAATAGTAGTTACACAGGCAACGCGTATTGCTGACTGGTTGAACGTCTTTTGGTCGACATTTCTATATTAGAGATAGCTGTGCATGAATCTTACAGTTCTCTGACGTATTTGTTTAACCCACGAGATGGAAAATGTTCCAATCAGCTTGAAAATATCAAATACGCGTTAGTGTAGAAGTATTTACTTGTATACAATAATATTTTAAACGGTTGAATAATCTGTCGATCATTCGATTTTCCAGAAAATTAAAAAGGAAGTTTCTTGAAAAACGGTTCGAGATTAGTGTTGTATCATACGTTCCAGGGTACGGTGAGCAACCTAAATATTAGATACGTTTTATAAAAACTAATCTTACTTCCTGATGAGTCATATATCTTAATATATGTATAACATCTTTCATATGAATATGTATCTTATTAGTGTTCCGCATAAACGCTCTTAGGCTGCTCTGCCCATCATGAGTATAGAAACCTTATTTCTTATGTTTTAAGCCCATAAACATACTGTTGTGTCACGGGGGCGCATATATGTATATATACACACACAGTAATGTATAAAAGTGTTAGAACAAAGTCAAAAATTATGTTTCAGGCTATTTTCAAATGGAAGGTAAATCGTAGGTTAGATATCAACGTCTTATAAATCTTCAGATTTACTACAACACAAACGCAGTGGAAGTACTTGAGTTTAACAAACAGTTAACATTTTCTGCGTCATCCTTTTCCTTTAGTAACTGCAGACAGTCTTTCAGGCATTGTTGCAAAGTGCCCTTTGGGATTTTGTCCCAAATGTCTCTAATACACCCCCATAAAGTTTCTTTGGAAATAACTTTTGATTTGTCAATTTGTTGTACATATTAAATCCCAGATCTGCTTAATTGGGTTGAAATCGAGGCTCTCTGAGGTCGATCGCGTCATTTCACTGAATTCAGCAGCTTCTTTCTTCAATCCAACACACTGCTTCCCCCATGTTTCATGCTAAGTAATATGCACTGAGGTATCTTTCATCTTTTGGTCCATGGTCGTTAATTCAGTTAAATGACGCGATAGACCTCAGAGAGCCTCCATTTCAACCCAATTAAGCAGATCTGGGATTTAATATGTACAACAAATTGACAAATCAAAAGTTATTTCCGAAGAAACTTTATGGGAGTGTATTAGAGACATTTGGGACAATATCCCAAAGGGCACTTTGCAACAATGCCTGAAAGACTGTCTGCAGCTGAGATCAGTGAAGTCTTCCTTCTGTCCCGAAGGCTACACGAACGAAGATACGTAACATCAGTATCATTTAGCTTAGGTGTTCTGCCTCTTCCTTTCCTATTTTCAGACTTACCTGTCTTAGTTTTATAATCTATGGTGTACTTGATAGTGTTTGGGGAGCATTTCAACTTTCCAACAATTTGTAGGAGAGTTCGAACAGCAAACATCAGGTAAAGTTTTTATATGAATTCTTTGCTCTACTTACAATTCTCTACGTTTTTTGGATCTTGTGATGACAACAAAATATATAGTGTTAAACAATGTTTTTATAAAGTTTTACTTGTGGAGTGCTATTAAAAAAATTTCTTCTAGTATGTAACGATACCATATGCTAGCTTATTTCTATATAGTTAAGGTACTGCATGGGATGCCATGACAGTTATTTTAGACCCGAAATTTGATCAATATGTTTATTCAAGCAAAACCCTTTTGGCATCCTCATGGTACAAGTATATGGGAATCCTAAATTAAATAATGATAAGTATTCTCACTCTGGCTCATTCAATTGTCAACAGAGATCAGTGAACCATTACCATAGTGATGAAATTTACTTTATGCAATGGCATGGAAGAATTAACCCCATAAAATGGAAAGAATGACAAAATATTCTATTATTCTAACACTTTTGCCCAGTACTGTATACACACGCACATTTACGAAAGTCTACCGGGCATGAAACGCTCCATCGTATCTGTGCGTGTGTTGTACGTTCTTATTCTCTTGTGATTATAAGACAAGTTGGTAGTGATATTTCACAGCTTATCAGTTGAAATGCTATAACAAATAGTGGAGTTTTTCTATTCTCATAAGTTGCTAAATCAAAAAATCAAGACAACTTACGAGTAAAGATTTACGTGATGAATTTTTCACTCGATCATTTAACCTATTTCTGCTACATTCAAGAGATAAGCAACTAAAATAATGCAATTGAAATACATAAGTAAACATCCTAGTGCAAGCATTTTGTTTTATTTGTAACTAGAACTTTGTTAGCGAAATTAGGTTATTAAAAGTTTTATTAATATTGTGTTAATAATTGTTAAAAAACGAAAGTTGCAACCAATTCGTTATTTGATTGTTTTCTTTACTGATAAAAGTAACCTTTACTGAGGGTTTTTATAAGATTCCAAAAATAAAGGTTTTGACAATAAGCAGTGCGTTCCTTGTTGACCTTCTTTAAACAATAATTGATAGAACAAATTATTACGATTGCAGAGCAACCTGTGTCATTTCCTTTTTCTAACTCAAAGAAAAACCAGTCATGCGGTTATAGTTAAAGAGGTATCTAACTATATATATTTATATATACTGATAAAATGTCGAAGGATACTGGTGGGATAATTCAAGAATAATAGTAGCGAATGTTCTAATGATAGTTTACAATGTAGTTTGATTTCAGTTAGTTATAGTGAACGTCACCTGGAACATAAGGAGTGGGCTTTCTCAGTAATAACAACAAAATTGTGCTCTGTTCAAAACAAGGTTTCATGAAGAAATGTTTGTTAAAGATTGACTACTGAAAGCAAATTGTGGCCAACATCTGTAACTGCAAAAGTAATGTATTAAAAGGAAACTTATAAGGGAAAGTTTTACCATCAAAATATTTACGGCCCGGTATGGCCAGGTGGTTAGGGCGGTCGACTCGTAATCTGATAGTTGCGGGTTCAAATCTCCGTCACAACAAACATGCTTGTCCTTTCAGTCATGGGGGTGTTATAAGGTTACGGTTAATCCCACTATTCGTTGGTAAAAAAGTAGCTCAAGAGTTGGCAGTGGGTGGTAATGAATAGCTGCCCTTCCCCTAGTCTTAAACTGCTAAATTAGAAACTGCTAACGTAGATAGTCCTAGTGTAGTTTTGCACAAAATTCAAAAATTAGCAAACAAAATGTTTGATCTTGATACTTAGAATATCATTAAAATTTAATTATTAAGATAGAAAGTGGATCAAATACAAAAAACAATAATCACATAGTTCGTGTCAGTGATGGTAGTTGTTTTTAGTTCTGTCCATCGCGGACAATCGATCCCAGTGTTTTCACACTATAAGTTTATAAACTGACGAATGACACACTGGAGGACCATGTGAGTGAAGGAATTTATGCTTAAAAACAGTGGAATTATGACAGAATTTAGAATTATGTTTCTTACTGCTGAAACCTATCAATATAGGATTTGTGTGTTTCATATTAAAACAGTGGTTTGATGACAGAAGTTAGAATTATGTTTCTTACGACTGAAACCTAGAAATATAGAAATTGTGTGTTTCATATTAAAACAGTCGTATGACGACAGAATTTAGAATTATGTTTCTTACGACTGAAACCTAGCAATATAGAATTTGTGTGTTTCATATTAACACAGTGGTATGATGACAGAATTTAGAATTATGTTTCTTACGACTGAAACCTAGCAATATAGAATTTGTGTGTTTCATATTAAAACAGTGGTATGATGACAGAATTTAGAATTATGTTTCTTACGACTGAAACCTAACAATATAGAATTTGTGTGTTTCATATTAAAACAGTGGTATGATGACAGAATTTAGAATTATGTTTCTTACGACTGAAACCTAACAATATAGAATTTGTGTGTTTCATATTAAAACAGTGGTATGATGACAGAATTTAGAATTATGTTTCTTACGACTGAAACCTAGCAATATAGAATTTGTGTGTTTCATATTAAAACAGTGGTATGATGACAGAATTTAGAATTATGTTTCTTACGACTGAAACCTAGCAATATAGAATTTGTGTGTTTCATATTAAAACAGTGGTATGATGACAAAATTTAGAATTATGTTTCTTACGACTGAAACCTAGCAATATAGAATTTGTGTGTTTCATATTAAAACAGTGGTATGATGACAGAATTTAGAATTATGTTTCTTACGACTGAAACCTAGCAATATAGCATTTGTGTGTTTCATATTAAAATAATTTTGGAGTCTCATCACGTCGTTAAATTCCGTGTCGTTACGTCCAGTCATACTTGTATCTGACGGTCATAGAATTTGACAATAGACTGAAGCGTAATTCCCATTAAATGAGGGTCTGTCCACTTTTCTGTGAAAGCTTTTCATAATCCGTCTAGTGTAAGAGAATGACAGTTTCCAGCTCCCATTTTTAAAAGTTTGATCGTACAAAATCCACACGCGATGGATTCGACAACGCGACTGGTATGTTTGCCTGTGAGGAAGCATTAATACCTGTTTCATTCTTTAGCTGTATCAAGTATGAGACAGTTAATCGGGAAGCATGTCCTTTATGTTCGTTGCTTTCAACCTGTTACTATTTGCTGCACTACCCTTACTAGGGCTGGGGTACAACTTACTACAGGTTTTGACAATGTGGATGGATCTAGTATTCCAAGTTGATCCATATTTCTTTGTTTTTATGATATGGTGTATGACTTTTTGCTTCGGAAAGGAATGTAACGTACCATTCCCAAAAGCGACCGAGAAATAAGCTCTGGTACATACTATTCCAACATGGCTTTATTATCACGTGACTTGCTATTCCAACATGGCTTTATTATCACGTGACTTGCTGATTCAAATTGCTTTAATTTAACATACTAAGCTCTCTTTATGTGTAAATAATAATAATAAAGAAAACAAACATATTTTCTTAAATCGAAAATTATCTTCAGTATTTTATCAGGTTTTTATTTACCAGTTGTATAGGGGGGGGGAGGTAAATAAACTATGAACAATAGGACTTCGTCCACTATTTTCATAACTCTGCCGTCCTTGAGAAAATTCACAAGGAAACTTGATAAACCCCCGAAGCCATGACGGGTAGTAGCTCAGTAAAACCGAAAATAAAGTGGATTTGTATCTCGTCGTCACGCAATTCTATCTACTGAAACACTCCCCATTATAAACGTCAGCCTCCGTTCATCGTTTTATCTTCTTTATAATTTTAGTTGTCCCAGGTAGTTGAGAAAAAAAAAAAAAGAATAGTCGCACGTGAATTGAGTTAAACCCCTTTCAGTAATAACAAACGTGACTTTTTTATGCAAGGGAAGAAGAAAGAAGTCCCTAGAGTCAAATTGCCCAACCAAGCTGCAATTTGAAGGGATTCATGGTTCCTAGGTTCAGAAGGAAAAAAAAGACACAAAGGGGCGGAGATATAGAAAATATGAAGAAATTCAAACTTTTATTTGGAAAATGTATAAACTTTGAGATCAAGTTTACAGTTCAGTGGTTCAGGTTTGCATCTGAAATCTTATAATGTTGATAGTGGGTTTCGATACTTACGAACATGGTCATGACATAAGTAGCCCATTAGTTTAGCTTTGTGCTTAATAGTCAAACAAATAAACTTTAAAGTTTTGGGAATATTTAAGTTGTAATGGGATGTAGTGCATGTGGAAGTCATTCGTCCTAGGATTTATGTAAAGAAATGACTTCGATGTCATATTGGTTCGATTCGTGCTGATCTAGCTTCTTCCATACTCATTTAAAAGAAATCGATACCTCAAGAGTTTGTTTGTTTTTCAATTTCGCCCAACGCTACACGATGGCTATCTGCACTAGCCGTCTCTAAGTTAGCAGTGTAAGACTATAGAGAACACAGCTAGTCATCACTACCCACCGCCAACTCTTGGGCTACTCTTTTACCAACGAATACGGGCATTGACCGTAACGTTATAACGCTTCTACAGCTAAAAGGAGAGCATGTTTGGTGTTCGGAGTTTCGAACCCGCGACTCTCAGATTACCAATCGAGCGCCCATAAACACCTGGTCATGTTGGGTCAACCTTAAGAGTATTATATCTCTAGAAACTGAATCAGATTATGACAGCTGTTACATACATAACACATGAATTCTACTCTATAACGTGAGGAAGAACTATCAACATTTGGATTAAACTCATCTTCTGCTTCCTCTGCAAAGTTTTTAAAATGAATATAGCATCGTTATTTATTTGAATATAAAGAGTAAAATTACAATCCAAACATCATTACATTCTTGTGCACATATGTATGTGTTTTGTTTCTTTATCTAAATTGTTTTTATTTATTTTGATATTCAAACTTGTAGTTCAACAGCACTTTTTAAAAATTAAGAAACGTTTTATTTTTAAGCTTACTATTCTACGATCCACATTAATTAAACTTTTATTATTTGTAATTGAAATATATCTAAATATTACTCAGCCCTTGAAATACTTTAATGTTACGGTTTACTTCTTATTTCAAGGTAACGTTGTGCTTGCTTCCAACAATCCTATCCTTGCGCTTGTAAGAGATATATTCAAACTTGGCAGTAGGTAAACGCTTTAGACTAGTCCATTGTTCTTTCTCGAAGTGGACACAAGTTAAGACAACACCAATTAATATTCCTAAGTTGATTTCAGCAGATCTGCACCAGAGTCACTTATTATCCGTAAAGATGGACATTCTTATCTTCTCAAGCACTTAGCTTCCGATCACGTTTTCCAGTGCAGGCTATTATCCTTTTGTAAAACCCTGAAAAGTAGTAATTAGCCAGTCTTCTCCTAACGGGTATAGCAATTATATCCTTTTATACGCAGCCGTATGCAATGATTTTTTAAGTTTCTTTTTATTTTGAAACACGAGAAATTTGATAACTGGATGACAGGAAACTGTACAATATATTTGCTATTAGTGAATCATGCTAGGGGTTTTATTAATTTATAAAGCAGACCCGTAATATTTCTATTTCACTAGTTCGTGTAAAGTTGTCTTGCTATAGCTAAAATGAGCTCATACAAAAAGCATGTTCGAGCTGCAAAAAAAATCTAGAACAAAAAACAGAAAATAAACAATAAAACGTTTATTATGAATATTTCTAAACACTTGTCGTTCTGAAATTGCAGAGTACATAAGAGTAAACTGTAGTTTAGGTGAGAAAGTGGGTATTAAAGAGACAAGACGATAGGGGCATAATGACACATGGGCACTTATAACCTATAGGGTAATAGTTTGTTGCAGGACTTTAGAGGTTTTGTAATTATACTTTATTTTTACAAATGGTAGGGAAAAGAAAACAATTCATGTTACAATGAACTTCTTTAACGTTGTATCCCGCCAATGTATATTTTCCTAGATTTTTTTACAAAACTGATATAAAGTGTTCTTGCTTATGTTTGCTCGTTTTTTTCTTCTATTTTGTAATCTTACTGAAGTTTCCGATAACATGAGATTGCGCATTCTTCTGTTCTAAAGTGACCATAAGACTTAAGTACTGACGTTCATCGAAAGTGGATTGATGTCTGTAACCCACATTGTTTCACTAAAAAGAAGACCACACATCATACGAATAACCAGAGAAATTACAATTTGAATTTTAAACATGAAAGACACTTTAAGTCCAGCTGAAAGACCCTAAAGTTTGGTTATAGCTGTCTCTAATTCTAAATTATTGACGATAGGGAAGACAGTCAGCCAACAGCATCTGCCGCCACAAGCTTTTTGCCAGCCCTTTGAATAAAAAACGGTATTTTATCGCTTGTCAACTGTTAAAATACTGAGTGTGTTCAGCCTCGTTACGACTCGAGCCCTGGATCTCACTCTCAGTTATGCCACACCCGAACTATCGATAGTAATATATAGGGTGTTGAAATAAATTATAAAGATTTAAATAGAATTTGAGTGTCAAAATTCTGTAAACTTACAGCTGACCCACTAACAGCCTGATTTAAATACTTCTTGTAGTCTTAGATTATCTTATCAATTAATACTTATAATTCAAACTGTAAAATTACTTTAAGCGTCATTTTTTGTATAAAAAGGTTAAATTGAATAAAATAATGAATTTTTCAAAATAACCTGAAAAATAATTAATTCTCTATCTTAATGAACAATGTTGACAGAGTTTTATATTTCTCTGAACGATAAATTGTATAACACCATCTATTATTTACTGTAATTTTACAAGCAAACCGAAATGATCATGTGAAGTTACTGCTTAAAAAGAGTTAACAGTAATCCAGTCATGTTACTTTACCAGAGCGCAGATAGCTCTCGAGTAGCTTTGCGCGAAATTAAAAAAACAAACATACTTTTCCAAAATATATCTTTATTTACGTTGTTAATTAAAAGTGAGTCTTAAAACAACGTGATATAAAATGAAAAAAAATATGAAATGCTACACTTAGCCACATTTGGTGAATTAAAATATTAAAAACGCATGATTGAATACAAGTTTCTCCGAGTGAAAATATAATTATAGCTTAAGTGTACTGTCTGCACTAATAAGCTTCAAAACCTTTATACTAGTTTTAATTTATTATAACGCTAAATGTCGCCCTCTGGTGGTTTTGCAGTAAAGTTTACAGGCGTTAAAATTAAAGGAGTCGATCCTTGTGGTAGGAACACTGTAAACACTTCATTGTGAAGCTTGCGTTTTAAGGAGATAAGGGCTAGAGTTTAGGCTTCATTAAATTTTAAGCCTATTTAGACTCTTGCTGAAACAATCTCTCGTCCTAATATTGATAAATATCCAAGAAATACAATTTCATATAATAATTAATATACCAAATCACTATATATATATATATATAACACGGTCAAGAATTATGGTTAGTGTACTTGTTTTTTCATATTGTACAATTTTAATTATATTTTAACATGCAATAATAACTCTTCTTCCATTTTTTATTTCTGCCTAAACTCGTGCCGAGGGCTTGTTGTTGTTAGCTTGATTACTAGAGAATTGCAAATAAATTATATATATATATCTGTGTGTGTGTGTCCATGTTTGTCAAGACTTCATTAATCTACAGAATGACCAAAATAATGAAGCAAACAACGAGGTGTTGAAACATTCAAACTTTGCAGTCATGATGTGACGAAATTAGATATTTAAAATGTTTTTACTTTGTTAAGTATTTTACATCAATTACTTTCATTCTTATGATTTTAAAACGATTATAAACGATAAAGATGTTCATTTTAGTTATGTAAAGTGGTAAGTATAATGTTCATGAATATTTTATGTAAAAAATATAGATCAAATAAAACTTGACTCAAGCATCATATTATTGTGTTTAATTTATCCACAATAAACCTAATCAATGTGTCCTAATAATTAAGTGGCAATATACCTTATACTAACTGTTTTTAATTTCGTTTATTACTATACTGTGGCATTTGAAATGTTGTTTCACTTTTTATTGTTTTGTTTAAGTCGCTTCCCCCGCCCCAGTGACACAGCGGTATGTCTATGAACTAAAAATCGGCTTTCGATACCACTGGCGGGCAGAGTGTAAATAGCCATATGTGTAGCTTAACTACAAATATAATGTATCGAAGTTGCATTTATAAATCTATATTTTGTGAATAAAATCATAAGAATTTCTGAATTGTCATTTCAAACTATACCTTTGGAAGAACATCGGAAAAGACAGTAAAATTATTTTGAATGTAAGTTTGTTTTCGAATTTCGCGCAAAGCTACACGGGTGCTATTTGCACTAGCCGTCCCTAATTTAGCAGTGTAAGATTAGAGGGAAGGCAACTAGTCATCACCACCCACCGCCAACTCTTGGGTTACTCTTTTACCAACGAATAGTGGGATTGACCGTCACATTTTTTAACGCTCCCACAGCTGAAAGGGCGAGCATGTTTGGTGCAACCGGGATTCGGATCCACGACATTCAGATTACAAATCGAATGCCTTAACCATCTGGCCATCTATGGCCCTTATTTTATAGATAAGGCTATTCATACCCGTTATTTTTCATTACCTGATTAGTCTATTGTTAAGAACAAATTTATCGGCCTTAATGCCAGTTGATAAATAAGCTTTCCTCCACAACTAGTTGTAATACAAAGCACTTTTGTGGTACGGGCCACTTAGACACATTTCTTTTAGAACTAAAAAAATTCTAAAACGTATCTAACACATACGAAAGGTGGGAGATATCAGAGAATCAAAGACCAGCATTTATAATGTTTTCAAATGTTTACATACATTTTGCTAGCCTGTTATCCAACGTATGTTAAACAATCGTTGCTAAAAGTAGATCTTTAAAATAAATTACTATCTAACTGCATATTATGATAATATTCTTGTTTAGCTGTGTAAATATCATTGAACTTTGGATAACAGACTTCAACTAAGCTAAAGATTACATCATAAGTTATTATGTACCAATTACATAATAATTATGTATTTGATTTTGTTCACTGTAAATATTTGGATTTCTTGCTATCAATGAGAATCAAATCCCTGCCACAATCATAAGATTAAACAAAATTCACGAATGAAAACTAAATTTTTTCGAATATTATAATAAAAAATATTATGTCTTTTTATATTAAGAAATCAAGTATAGCGTAATCATTATTTATTACAGAATATATTTCACATATTTTTATTTCATTTTTACTGGGTCCGGCATGGCCAGATGGTTAAGGTGCTCGACTCGCAATCCGAAAGTTACAGGTTCGAATCTCCGTCACACCAAAACATGCTCGCCCTTTTAGTCGTGGAGGCGTTATAAAGTGACGCTCAATCCCATTATTCGTTGGTAAAAGAGTAGTCCAAGAGATGGCAGTGGGTGGTGATGAACAGCAGCCTTCCATCTAGTCTTACACTGCCAAATTAGGGACGGCTAGCGCAGATAGCCCTCGTGTAGCTTTGCGCGAAATTCAAAACAAAGAAACAAACAAGACTTTTGAAAAGATATTATCTTATACAATGAACTGACAATATCAATTAAAAGAAAAACGTAAGTTTTATAATACAACACTGGTACGTGGAAAAAAGGCTCGGTATTCTCAATGCATCCACCTGTTCATATTTTAAACTTAGGTCTTCAAAAACGTGTCAGAAAAAAAACAACAAAAAGCTGTTAAATATTTTATTCAAAGCGCAATATAAGGTTTACGTTAAAATAACCTTATTACGTATAAAACGATATTATTTTAACGTAAAGCTTTATCTCGTGCAATGCAATGTTAGCAAGGTGAATTTTTACCATACATTAGGCAAACCTTTATGGAATAAAATAATTTCCATGTGAGCGATTTACGTTTTATCCTGAATGCAAGGTACATGTAGGACAGTCTGATTGTTGAAAAATATTTTAATTAGCATATAAAACTATCAGTTAACCCTTTAGTTTAGTCAGTAAAGCAATTGTCGTGCGAGCGGCCCCGAGTTCGATGCCTAGACAAGGATAAGGAAAATTAGAATCAAGGAAAGAAGCACTGCATCCAACATGGAGCTGTCACGTGATCCTGAAATGAGGACAGACGAAGAGCCCTGTGCGTGAGATGGCAAGAACATGGTAGTTTTAGTTTCTCAAGAGTGCCTTATTGGGAAATGCTAAGTAGTTAACCCTTTAGGTTTGTTGGTAGTGTACTCACTTGGTGGCGTGAGTTGTCAGGTTCAATATCAAGCTGAGCGTAAGAAAACCTAACATAACCAGTTGTATATAAAGCCTTGTTTAACAAATATTTTGCAGTAACGTATTAATAAAAACAATGCATTAATGTAATCAGAATTTCTGCAAAGTATCTGAATAAATATTATACATATCAACCCCAAAACGCATAGGGAAGGAAACAAATGATATCAGTATAAAACTCACTTATACTCGTAGAAGGAGCTTCATATCCTAAACATCAAGAAAAGCCGGCTTGAATGTGTTATACAGATGATAAGTATGCATGTCAACACTAACTTATGGATATAAATATAAATTAGGCTTTGTTATTAAAACTTAAAATATACATTTATGAAAACTATCCAGTACGTTATATTAAATCTAATTAATATAGTATACTTTGAACAAATTATATTACTCCATAAGAATATTGAATAATTATCATAAAATTATATCTATCTATCATATATGTCAGTAAGAGGAATAGCACTTTTTAATTGTTATTATTTTTCAGGCAATATCACGCAATTTCGAGGGCTACCTGCGGTAGCCGTGTCTAATATCGATGTGATAGACTTTAGGGATAGCGGTTACGACTCAACATCATCCACCATTACATTTTGGATGCTCTAATCGAATAGTGAAATTAAGCCGTCACTTTTATAACGCATCTACAGCTCCAAACTGCAGGGCGCGAAATTAATTTCATATTTTTAGTGGTAATAAGTCGTAGGCCAGGTAATTTAAGATCCACAGTCCAAATATTAAGTACTTTTTCATCATTGTTTTCGAATTAATCCCAGAATATAAATATATATATAATTACATCACAGCTTGGTAATACATACAATAATATGTTTCCCTACAACGTACCATATGCCCTTAAATGTTTTCTTCAATTATGCTAATAACATCTATATTATTTTTAAAGGACTTTTTGCACATATGTTTTTTTATATATAACAACTATATATATATCTGTGTGCGTAGGTGTGTGTGTGTTTTAATTACATATACGAATTAAAACCAGAATAAATCAAACTAAAGATGTCGTACATATGTTTAAAAAAGAATATGAGAGACAAACTACAGTGTAAAAAGTACAATTCATCCTAATAATCCACACACAGCGGTGGGAATAAACTGTTTACCAGATGCATTCACTATTTTCTCTTGCCACACTTGTCAAATTAAATAACTCAACCCCCACATCTAAAACTATCATTCACCGTCTGCATGTTGTGGGAAGGTTGAAATTCTAGATAAAAAGGAGAGGACATAATTTTAATAAAAACGATTTATTAAACAAACCACTTGAAGTTAGTCGTTCTAGTCTACATATTAAAGTGTCTATATCTGTAAATAACGTAATTAAAGGAAATAAAACTGAACTTGGGGAAAACCTCATTACATCTTTATCACATTTTCTACATCTTACTTATGTCCATTCAAGATAAACCTGTTTATTTTGTTGGTGCGGTTCTTTCAATAGGTGTTTTTCGTATCATATACTTTTCTGTTGGATTTCATTTCTCCAACTACCCATCTGTATGCTACTAATGTATTTATCGTGTATTCTGCCAAACGAGTTTTAAAATTTAATCTTCTTTCCTTGTATGAATATGAGTGTGTGTGTTTTGTGTTGCACTTTCTTCCATCCTTTGCACAATAAACAGGTTAGTTTTGGACAAACTGGACAGTTGTTAGCTCCTTATATTCTTTGGTTAAAAGTGAGAACGTTAAATAAAGAAATGATCATGGAACTAGGTTTCCATTCCGATGACAGTCTTCAAGCCTGAACTCCTATCGGCTACAAAAGCAACTACTGACGCAAATATCTACTTTGAACTTCACACGTATCAAAAACATATACAAGTGTAATGTTTAGGGGTGAGGTAAAATAGCACCAAGCACACTAGACTAGAATTAAATCGTACACGTCTTTAATGCAATAACTTTCAGTGTAAAATCGAATCGACTTGAGAACGATGGACCAGACACTATCGCTGTTTTGTTTTCAAGGTAAAGAGTTGGGTATGATAAATTCTAATACATTATGTGAAGCTCATCCATCAACTATATTCTCTATTTAAGCTATCATTATATCATGGACGCGGTCTTTTTGTTCTCCGTACTTAGCTCATTAAGCTGTATTAGCGGTTTCTCCTTAAGTTCCCATGACTGGGCCAAGTTGGCACGTTAGTAAACCTGACGCCGTAGGTAACCCGCATGACCTTCCGGCGCACAAACTGTAGAAAGAAGTCACACGAGTATTAAACGTCTCTTGTTTTGTCCCTTTTTGGTTTTTCTATTGCATATTATTTTACTTTACCGTCTTCCGTTTGACAGCAGCCAATCTTGAGATAAAATGGGCCAACACCTTTCCAACTTAGACCACCAACGTACTGTCATGTTTGAAATCAATTAACATAAAACTGTTGCAGAGACTCGACCAGTGAATAACACTCTAAAATGTAAGGCCACCACAAATGCTCTATTCTTTCTATGTAGACAGCCTGAAGTTATAACAGTATTGCTGCCAATAGCCAGTACTTCTCCACAATGAGTTGGGTAATTTGTGTTTCGTCATGTATCACAAATGACAGTAATTGACACTTAATTTGTGGATATCAAGCTCTAAACGTATGCTAACGACCACTGCTTTTATTTGGTATAAAAATCTGTAACACTAATAGCTTAGTACGGCCCGGATTATGTTTAAAAAATATTATTCTGTCTGACTGTTTCCCTAGATTGGTGTTTTTCAAACTGCGGTACGCGTACCCCTGGAGGTACACGGTGGTCAACGAAGGGGGTGCACGAACCGAAATGGAAATATTAAAAAAAAGGAAGTAAAAAAATAGAGGAAAAAGAAAAATAACTTGTTGGTCAACGTTCATATACGTTAATAAAATAAAAAAATAGTATATCTTATTACTGTCAAAATCATAGGGTTTGTGTTGAGTTTGAAAAGGGGTTAGCCAGTTTCAGAAGTTTGACAACAACTGAAAACAAAATGAATTGTTCCTCGGTGTATTGTAACTTGTTGGAAGATAAAAGAGCTTTCCTTTATAACGTTAATCTCTTCAGATTTTGCTACACAATCATGTCTATCTACGTTACTCAAGAGATTAATCACACAGTTAACTATATATTTTGAAATTCCTGTTGAAGATCGGATTAAATAAGCAATAGGCTATTTAAAATCTTTAGATCGTATCACGTCTTATAAGGAAAAATAACAGCAATTAATTATAAGGTATCACATCAAATATATAATGTTGGACAAATTTGTATGTCACAATACAAAATAACAAAGTATTTTATTATAATAACACAATGGTAATATTTTAGCAGTAACAATGTGTCATATAGAATCGCAGTAAAAGTGAAAATGCTTTAAAGCAAATCATTTCTTATTTGTCTAGCAGGGGCTTTCAGTTAAAACAGGCATTTTCAATGGTAAATTTAAATGGAATATAAGTTTTTTTTTTCATTTTCTTTTTCTCAGGTGGTTTTATATATTATTACATAAAATAAAAACTACGTCTATTTGATTTGTAAAAGCTAATTTTAGGAGTTGTTAAAGAATAAAATGAGTCACCTTTTATGTTCGTGCTAATAGTTAAATATTTTAAATTGAAGTCAATGTTATCCTCTTGGTGAAACTCAGAAGAAATGATAAATGAAAAACTACCGAGAAACAGACAAGGGAAGTATAAAAAGATGAAGAGCAAGTGTAGTGACAAATGAAAAAAACTACCGAGAAACAGAGAAGTGAAGTATAAACAGATGAAAAAGTACAGAGGAACATACTAGAGAAGTATAAACAGATGAAAAAGTACAGAGGAACATACTAGAGAAGTATAAACAGACGTAGAACAAGTATATTGATATAAATCACAAGTACAGATAAGAAAAGAACAGATGAAAATATGTATATATAGCTGATAAAAAAAAAAACTGATACAAGTAGACACTTGCAGATGAAAATTAAACACGAACAGCTGAAGGGCATATATCATACAGAAATGAAGAGTAGAGAGAGGGAAAGAGAGAACATGATGATAAACAAGTACAAATAGAAGAAGACAAAAACTGAGAAATGGTTTTCAAGAATAGCAAAAATCAAATAGAAGTGTGATTATCTAGTATTATCATATTTCATCATTTCTTAAGAAGTATAAACTAAGTCTTTATATTCGAGTAACTTTTTTTTTTCCAAAGTTTCACTTTCTGTGTTGACCAGATGTCGCAAGGTCGTACTAAACCTTCCACACAGCACCTTTTGATCTTGAGTCTCAAGTTAGAGGGTAAGCGTTTCTGAGAAGGTTTACAGGAAATTCGCATATTATTACAAGAATACTGAAGAGATAATATCGCCCCCCACGTGTTGTTTGAGATTTTTATCAAATAACTTTGATCATTTAGAGCTGGGATCTAATAAAGTGGCCAGAAATGGCATAGTTCTGTAAAATCTCCTGTCGCTGAATATATCATGTTTGTTGTTTAGCACAGATTTATGCAATTGGCTATCTGTGCTGCGCTCTACCCAATGTGAAACCCGATTCTCAGCATAATAATCTTGGAGACTTTTCATTGGGCGTGGTTATGCGTTTCTGAAAAAAACACCTCTTTAAACTAAAAGGCGTTAAGCAAAATATAAATTTCCCGTTAGAATACGTTTAATAAAGGGAGAGAATGTGTTTCTGACTTAAAACTTTCTGGATATAAAAGTTTTAAGCGTATTTTATGGTTTTAATTAGATACTCAAAGGTTAAATTTATGTATATAAAACATTAAATAAACCAGAAAATAAGAGCGTACCGCTGCACCATGGCATATGGCACTTCTGAAGCGTGTACAACTGTGTTTCAGAGTACTTTTTTTTTAACGGCGCTAAATCCAAAATTGCTTTCCCAACTGACCGTGCTAATCGATTTGTATACATGACAAAATTAGCCCTAATCATCTGTCACCAATTTCTTTTCAATATTGGAACTAAAATACAAACAAAGGCCCTCGCTTAGCCAAGACTTCATCCACCATTAGTTTATTTAACTGAAAACGATGTTCACGTATAATACTCTCGCAAGAATTAAACATATGAAAAATATGTAAAACGCAATAGGAAGTGTTCATGATGTGTATGGATTTTACGTAATAATGAACAAAGAGAGTGTGAGCACTTCGTATCAAATATTTTGTTAATTACCATACATGAGCACAACCTTTAAAGAGTAAAATCCAATGGCATAACCTATAATTTTCATATTATAATTAAGAGAACACTCAGTTGTAAACTAACAAATGCAGGAAGGGGGAAAAGTTCAGGCAAGTCTGACCCTCCCAGGCCTCCAAACATCTAAATCCCAATATTGAAATGAGCGCTAATCGAAAATGTTCCCTAATAAGAAACTGTATTAAAACAAAGGCTCGCTAATACAAAGCGCGCTAAGTTAGGGACGTAGGTAATTTGTTTTACATACGTCGCTTCACATGATTCTAGTTCTTAGTTTATTTTACAGAATTCTCATACTGTTGTCTGCTGTAGCGTAAAGCAGTGCAATGGGCTATGTACGTTGTGTCTGTTGTTGCGTAAAGCAGTACAATGGGCTATGTACGTTGTGTCTCTTGTTGTTGTAACGTGAAGCAGTACAATGGGCTATGTACGTTGTGTCTGTTGTTGTTGTAACGTGAAGCAGTACAAAAGGCTATGTACGTTGTGTTGATGTAGCGTAAACCAGTATAGAGAGCTATGTATGTCCTGTCTGCTGCATGGATCGAATCTCGAATTTCAGAGTGTTAGGCATTCGTCAAAGATAGCGGTAGACTAGTTAGGTACAACAACTATTAATATCGTTTGTACTTCTTCAAATTATAATACTTCACTAACCGTAGTGATAAGCAACACGTATCCAGTTTTATAATAATAAAACAAACATTTTCTTTTGTAATTCCAGAAGGCTGGGCGAAAGTTTTCTGAATGTTATATATGTATAGCAGTATGTAAACACTTGATTTTCATTAAATCAGTCATCTTGTATAAAACACTTTCATATTACTTATCTCAGGACGGCTGGTATGGGTATTAACACTTTTACTAATAAAGCAGAGAACAACGTTTCGACCTTCTTAGGTCATCTTCAGGTTAACATCTTTGTTAAGAAGGTTGAAACGTTGTTCTGTGCTTTATTAGTAAAAATATTAATATCCATACCAGCCGTCCTGAGATACATGTTTACTTCAAGTGGGTTTCTCGTCATGAACTGACTTTCATATTACGCTCAAAATCTGACGTCTTGTAACGAACAGAAAGATGACTAAATTAGCAATTTCAGTCAAGAATACACCCTGCTGGTTCAGTGCATTAAGTCTTAGGGCTTATAACGCTTTAACTTAGGTTTCGCTACCAGTGGTGGTTAGAGCACAAATAACCTATTGTGCTTAACAAGAAACAAAAGGTTAGGGATAAGTGAAACATATGCATGGTATAAATTCAGAAGTTTTGTTAACCAACTGTTGTTAATGTAAATCTCTGAATATAAATTTGAAGCCTATTATCCTGTGAATTGAGGATTAAAAAAAAAAATTTGAAACATGCTAACACTAAGGCTGCACTTTTTGCCCAAAAATAAAGTATGTGGATCAAACTTTCAAACACATACCTATACTGTGATTGCACAATGGTAAGAAATAGTGTTTTTTTACCTGTGAAAATACTTATATGAACTTTAATCACATACTTCTTTCAAAGTAAGCCTAGAATTGTACGTTAAAGTGTTGCATCCTTTCTTGTTAACTTCTCTTACATATGATATTGGTTAGATACGAAGATCGGGCGTAATTTGGAAACTTTGTTTTATTTGTTTGATGCTGCTATTATTATATTATTTCACTGAATATCTTATCACACAATATTCGTACATATGTATTGATAACGGAAGGTAACGCTTTATACTTCGTACCCCGATCGGACAGCGGTAAGTCTTCGGATTTACAAAGCTTAAAATCAATGGTTCGATTCCCTTCGGAAGACACAGCCGGTAGTCCGTTGTGGCTTTGCTATAATAACACACATACAACACTTTATATTTCTCTAAGTTAATAAATTTGATTAATTATTTACATACCACGTTAGGTATCGCCACTAATCAACACAGCGAATTAGCTAATAAATTAGATATCTATATATGCATATCATTTTCTTGAAGATTAAAAAGAACCAACTACACAGTAGTGAAAATGCTATCAGATGGTTTTGACAGAGATCGTTACGGAGAGAACGAACTAGATTTGGATGACTAACATAATAGAAAACTAAAATTATTACGAACTTAGATTTGAAAAATGAGTTTTTAATCTAACATTTCTGTCTGAAACAAACTGAGTTTTGTGAGAATAACTATCGTTGACAAGACAATTGATATAGAAATTCACCCTTTGTACAACACGGCCTTTGTATTTTATATAGATAATGGTATTTAATAACATAGTCTTGGTTAGGCCTATAATTTCACACTCGACACAATTTCTGGTGACATACCTCCTATGCTGAGAACTCGGGGCCGCTTGGAGCCTAGAGGTAAATACATAGACATAGTGATAACAATTGCGGGCTAAAATTAAAAAGACATTTCATGTCACTTAGACATTGAGTAGTAGAGAAATGTATAAAATACATTATTAATTCCTCAACAACATCAAAATATTTAAGTTTTGTTTTCTCTCCTACAAATTGTGCTTGTTTGTTCTTTGAAAATCTAGCAAAGCTATTCGAAGGTTTCGTCCCCTCACCAATTGTATGTCTTCGGATTTACAACGCTAGAAACCAGGCATAGCACAGACTTCCCATCCTGTAACTTTGTGCTTAACTATAAACAAACAAACAAAACAAATCGAAGATAACTTGCATTAGCCATCCCTGATTTTGAAGTGATAGACTAGAAGGAAGGCAGTTAATCAACGTTACCCACTGCCAAATTTTAGACTACTGTTCATCAACGAATAGTTATAAAGACTATCATATTATACCTCCCCTACGACGGAAAGGACGAGTATATTAAGCGACTTGTTTCGACCCGCGACCTGTTGATTGTGAAATGAGCCCTTTAGCCACCAAGCTATGCCAGATCACTTGTGTTTGATCATTGGCGTTATTTTTTTAAATCTGTTATTATTATTGTTTTGTGACATTTTATTATTTCACTAAATGAAAATTATAAATCAAATTTATTCGGTATTGATGAAAACAAGATGATTGCACCCCCTCGTTTGAAAAATGGAGCTTAGCAATTTAAGGAATGTAACAAACTAAATTAACAATTAAAAGTAGGCTTCTCATGTCTGAACTTCGAAGTGATACCAATGTTTTTTCAACCAGAACAACCTGAAAATTTCACCATGGTATCGTTTTATAAGCCAATCTGGTGGGCATCGTTTTGTTAACAGCACCTGAATCAAAATGTGAGATAAACAACCAGATCAAAAACCCAAAGTCTGAGTTATATGGTTATCCCTAATTTTAACCAGTTCACCGCTTACATGATAATTCTTATGACGGTTCGGACCTTGGACCATAGAACTTTAACTGTTAGATTACGCCTGGTTTTGGCTTTGAATAAAACACATTTCTCTTTTATTAGAAGGCGTGAATTAATTACATACATTTATGGCGTCTGTAAAATCAAGAATAAAGTAACAAATATATGTGTAAATTCATATTAGATGAAACATTAATTCTTTTTTTAATAATTCCTTCTGAAAACATTCAGTTTTAAATGTTATATTTTATCCTTAAATGGAAGTCGGTACTTTACATGTTGCCGAGCATGGCCAGGTGGTTAAGGCGCTAGACACGTTATATGAGGGTCACACCAACCATGTTGGCCCTTTCAGCTGTGGGGGCGTTACAAATGTGACAGTCAATCCCACTATTCATTGGTAAAAGAGTAGCCCAAGAGTTGGCGGTTGGTGGTGATGACTAGCTGCCTTCCCTCTAGTCTTACAGTGCTAAATTAGGGACGGCTAGGGCAGATAGCCCTCGTGTAGCTTTGCGCGAAATTAAAAAAACAAACAAACAAACAAAACAATATATTTCACATTCATGAAATAATTCATAGTTCATTCTGCATTGTAACATTCTTTAATCTAAGCGAATAATTTAGTGACTAACACTACAACAGTTGCATTAATTCTAGTTGTCAAATGTTATTTTTTTTTCCATATATTAATTATTATCTTAGTCACAAGGGATTGTCATTGGGACCAAGTGTGACCAATGGCAAGCGTGCCAAACTGTAGATCTGTGGGGTCATGATTCACGTACCTACATGATAAATAAATAAATCATGATCTGGAGTTTCGGGTCGTAGATACGTGGTAAAGATGGCAGTCAACTTCCACTATTCGGTCATACAAGAGAAGCTCAAAAGTTGGCGATGGGTGTTTTTCATTAGTTGCCTTCCTTCTAGTTTATCAGTTCAGAACTAGAGACGGCTGGTGGCTCAAATATCAAAGTATCTTTTTGCAAATATCCGAAAATGCAAACAACTGTAATGTTTAAAATTTCTCAAACACTAAAACATTTTAAGTTCTGAATTAGTACGGCCTTTCTATAAACACGAATAAATAAATATTTTCCCATGTTTCATTATCATAAATAAACCTGTTTACAACATCATTATATGATGCTTACAGTAAGATGAATAAGAATATTAATGTCCTAGATTATTGTCAGTGAAAGCAGATTTTTCTTCATGTGTTTAACGGTGATGTTTTGCTCTAAGATTAAGTCGGAACTTGAAGTCAGAGTGAGAAAGGTTAGTTCTGCAAATCTCGCGTTTTGATTGGTTCTCAGATCACCAGATGACAAGATAATGCCGACAGTTGTTGCACGCCGTACCTCTGGTTTCGTTATATATAAAAGTTAAAAGTATGAGATAAGCAAAGGTCTCTTATCTACGACAGCGTGAATGTTTGTCTCCCTGCGTTAGATAGAAATTTTCACCCATCTACTGTGCTGGAAATTCACCTTTCTTTAGTACTTATTAACTTCTGTTTTGTTACTTAATAGATCATTAAAACCAGAAACTAAGTTATTTCTACATTTCAACAAATTAGATATATCTTTTTTTCTTCTTCAATACATTTTGATCGTTCTGCTTAACGTACCTATCTGCAATGGAACCGTCTCATCAGTCGAACTATTATGGATACTCTGCTCCAAACTTCAGCTCGATCACTGGTCATTATTCACTGTTGAACTACGCTATACCTAAAATTCATAATACGAACGATTCAGCTCTCGATTCATTTTGCTTTACAGCCAACAATGTTGTCTCTCACACTTCGGAGCCAGTAGCTTATTTCGTTGAATCCAGAATGATGAATATTCACCGTCAAACAGTCACGAATAAATACATAGACGTAACAGAAAAGATATACAACAGAGAAATGTCAGGACAACTTCGAACTAATCTAGTCGAAAACCACAAGTGTAACGTTAGGAAACGGAATTCAAATAAGTCATCTCCTCCAGAAGCGTTGATGAAGAAACGTAGGCTTGCCGCCAACGCTCGCGAACGGCGTCGCATGAACAGTCTGAACGTTGCTTTTGATCGATTACGGGAAGTAGTGCCCTCAATTGGAAGAGAAAGAAAACTATCAAAATATGAGACGCTTCAAATGGCCCAAAGTTACATAAAAGCTTTAGTGAAAATTTTAAACAGAGACTAGAAACTGCACTATAAATATATCACGGAAAGCGTTTCTCTCTGTTAAATTTTTGTGATGTAAAATGATCTTTAGCAATGTTTCCAGACGTTTAAATCTGTCAGTAGAGACAAGGGTTTTTGTTACTGATCTGATGTCGTGGTTGAGTATATCAAAGTAATATATTCCATAAGTTGGTGCTTAAATTTTCTTTGATAACCTAAAATAAAACAGTAGGATTACGTTATATCATTTAAATATAAATATAGTAATAATATTCTGAATAACATATAAAATATTATAAATTCAATTATTCGCATCAAAATATTTATTATTTTTATAATAAAGTAGAGAACTCGGAAACAGGTATAATAAATTTTAACCTTAAAGAACATGAATCGAGAAGTGCTTTAAAATTCGGCAGATTACGTTAAATTAATTAATCTACTGAAAACATTTGCCAGAGATGTGTTTTGTTTTTTTTAATATGTAGACTATAAGAATGTTGACCGACAAATAATAGTCTTAGCTGAAAGCAAGTCAACTAAGTAAGGTTTGTATACAAGGCTTATCAATTTTGTTTTCTCATGCCACAAATTCACCTATATTGTTATCTTCCGTTAACGAAGCCTGTTACATAAAATGTAATTGCCTTATAATTACTAGTATAAAATTAGATTTTGTGTTTAGCCTTTTAGGATATTAAACTTATTTTTTGAAGCAAAATTTCGTTTGTTATTAGCTGAGTTTTTACTATAGTATTTTTAAAGGAAATATGCCATTATTATATTGTATATGATATGAATCAAACTTTCGAAACAAATATTATTCAGTTTTTGTATATATATTTCTTAATCAGATATAATCGAGTGCTCAGACGAAAGGGACAAAAGGTGATGAAAATAACATTAAATATTTGGAAGTGCTTAATCAAGGTGTTGTGTAAAATAAAATATTATGCAACAACTTTTGTCAGTTCGGTGCATATTGATAAATGAAAGAAACAGTCTTTATTTCAAGACATGTGTGTGTAATTCAGCAGTTAGGCAGTTATATTTCATAATTATGTTGTTGTTTTTTATTACTGAATGTATTATATACCTCGAATCTCAAGTTGTGGTTTGTGCTATATATACCGGCTTGGTTATATATCCTTATAAATGGGGTATAAATAATGTATCCACAATATATAGAATATTTTAAATAAAAGTATTTGGGATAAAATATGTACAAATGCGTATTTCACATTTATTAGAGTATGACGGAATCAGTTGGTTGAACTGTCCAGATTACGAGTCTGAGGATTCATGGCTCGAGACACGTTGCAGAAAAAAAGTTAGTGGCACTTCACGGCCGCGAGAATTGCAACAGAATTGATGTCATTGAAAGTAATCCGTGGGACACCTGAAATGTGCCCTAATTTTAGCCATTCTCTTAAGTTGGTTTAGGAAGATCTTATCTACACTTTAGAATTGTTGCATAACATATTCGTAGAACATGTGCGCGTTTAAATCTCCATTATTTCAACATATTTTGATATACCTTCAACTGAAAGAGGGTTCTATGCGGTTTTCCTGTTCATGTAATCGAATTAATTGCACTACAGAAATTTTTGTGAGTTTATTGTTTAGAGTTATACGATAAAAATACCAGAGTATAAGGTATTTACTATACAGACCTCTAATGATATAATATAAAAAAACAACTAAGCTTAACCATTCTTTATATTTATTTTGTCTGATTTTGAGCTTCCATGTAACCATTTTAAACACATTCTTATCCGCAACAAGCAGATAACCCATGATGTATATATATATTGCTTATGTGTCACTGTGATGAGTAAGTAAAATAGATTATTGAACAATAAAGTAAATAAATTGAAGAATTGACAAATATAACTCTCGTACTCTAATTCTGAATGATAAAACCACTAAGAAGTGTCTTTACTAAAGTTTGACACAATACTAATCAGTTATACTCACACTACGTGCAATTATAAAGAAACGAGTATATCTTATACATGATTATATTTTAAAACCTATTCGTTTTAAGAGAACAACATTTCGCTAGACGTATACACTGAGAGCCGTACGTTTTATTCAGAAGTGCAAGATGCTGAGAGTATTCATGAAACAACAAAAAACGTGTGAAAGTGTGCAACATACTGGGAATATCCATGAAAAACCAAAAAACACAAGTGTTAGTGTGCAGGATGCTGGGAATATCCACGAAACAAAAAAAAAGTGTTAGTGTGCAGGATACTGGAAGTATTCATGAAACAACAAAAAACACAAGTGTTAGTGTGTAGAATACTGGGAGTATTCATGAAACAAAAAGCAAACGTGTTAGTGTGCAGGATATTGGGAGTATTCATTAAACAAAAACGTGTGATAGTGTTCAGGATACTGGAGGTATCCATGAAACAACAAAAAACGTGTGAAAGTGTGCAAGATACTGGGAATATCCATGAAAAAACAAAAAACGTATGTGTTAGTGTACAAGATACTGGGAGTATCCAAGAAAATTGTACACTCAAATAATACCAGTAACATCTTCATTTAGACAACAGGGATTGATATGCTGTTTGAGAAAACATTTTGTGCTTGCAGTGTTCGTACTTACGCGAATAAAAGTTACAATCTGTAATTTACCACTGATGAAATTTTGTTTCTCCATACGCCAAATATTTTTTTTTTTTTACAAAATAATATTTTATATGTAACGTTCGACCTTCCGTGTTTATTTGTTTTTTTGTTTTTTTTTAGCATTCCAGGCTAAGCTTTAGAATACGTTTGGTGAAGTTTTGATTAGAACGCTCTACTCAAACATCCACAAAATTCTAGCAGCCAGACATTTTACCCACTTATAAGTGGCATCATATTTATCATAATTTCCCAAATTCGTTACCATACTACGAAATGAAATTATAATCTCCTCATACATACATATACATTCTGACTGAAGTAATATTGTGCAATTTGTTTCTTCTGACAGCACGTTTGAAATTAGAATCAAAACGTGTCTGCATACATTGTCTGTATTGATACATCGTATCAACGCATTCATTCTAACATGAAACGTGTTTGTTACGAACTTTCTTATGTGTAGAATACTTATATTGTCTCATATTAAAATACGTTTAACATGTTAATAAAGTATTCAGCTTGTGATCATATTATTTATCGTACACTTTCGAAAACAAAACTATTTGACTCTTTTAACAAGTAAAAAACTGTAAACAGATACAAACAGAAATCATCAAGTAACTGGAAAACAACGAAAGAAATGATAAAAATTGTTTATGTCTTGAGCGTAGCACATTATAAAAAAATTGTAACAACTCACCATGACCTTAAAAGACAAACTATGCGGATGGTAAATAAAGGCTAGAGTAATTATAGACATTTTTGACAAACGTATGCTGTGTAGACAGGAAAATAAAAGATTTCTACAAACCTATTTCGTAATTGCCTTATTTTAATTACCTCACGTAATCATGCAAGTTATTGGTTATGATTAATTCATGTTTAACCTGTTCAAAGCTTTCTGGGGTCGTTGAGAAAGCAAGTTAAAAATGTTCTTTAAATATTAAGCTACGCTAAGAAAAAAACAACAAAAAACATTACTTTTGTAAGAGTGCTCAGAGTGGGAGTAAGAAAACTTGAAGTGACAATTAACTTATTAACTTTCACAAAATCGTGAGCTACCCATTCAACCCCGGGACCTCTAGTTCAGAGTATTCCGGTATCAGTTAGGCTTAACAAGAAGCCGAGATAAAAGGTATTTAAAAACTTAGTTGAGCAGTTTCTGTGAGTCAAAACTACCTGGTTATGAGATACCTATTTCATCTTTCAACTAGAAGTAGTAATTTATAAATTGTCGTTTAAAACTTCATACCGTTTATTCATTGAAACTAATATACTTGGAAATTATTCGAATAGATGAAAATATTTTCTGTAAAGAATAATTATTACTTTTAAGTAAAATTAATTGAAAATTTTCAGGATGGGCTGTTTATCAGAGTTTTAAGGATTTGATTAACTGACTGATTACATGCCACTGAGTGAAACTGATAAAGCACAGAGATAGAAAGTAGACTAAATTGATATTCGTACTTACGTATATGCGATATTTGTAAATCTTATACCACAGTAAATCGAGAAAATAAAAGTTAACATGTATTGAGTTAGCTTTTCTTTTCCCTGGTTTCCCTTTGTATTCTAGAATCCTTGTCACACCAAACATACTCGCCCTTTCAGCCGTGGGGGCGTTATAATATTACGGTCAATCCTACTATTCGTTGCTAAAAGAGCAGCCCAAGAGTTGGCGGTGAGTGGTGATGACTAGCTGCCTTTCCTCTAGTCTTACACTGCTAAATTAGGGCGGCTAGTGCAGGTAGCCCTCGTGTAGCTTTGCGCGAAATTCAAATCAAAACCGAAATCAATAAAATTGGAACACCTATTAAAGTGAATTGTTATATTAAACCTATATATTTACCCGTGTCTGGTTAATAAAAATGTTCTGCCACGGACATATTTTATTAGATCGAGTTGTTGTGTATCATGTATATTCTATATCTCTGCAGAAACTTGTTAATACAGTTTAGTACTGTAATAATGAGGGTTGCAAACGGTGTTAACTTACACAAGTATAATTTCCTATCACAACAACATTAGCAACGCGGATCTCGTAATAATCAAACTCCACTAAATTATGTTTGATTCAGCAAAACTATTTAAACGTCTTCATCTGGTTACATGATGACGTGTACAAAAATATTATTTATATTAAAATCAATTACGCTGTTAAAACATTGCATCTAAGCATAATCCATAAATAATCTATAATTAAATTATTCAGACACATTGTGGCTAAGAGCTCTTTCGTCGAAAACAAATGCACTCTTAACAATGTAGCTAAGAGGTGCTAGTAAGTCAACTGAACCTTATATTCATTCAACAAAAGTATATATATATCATTAGAACATATCGAAATTCGACTAAATATATAGAGTTGAGGTATTTCACTCAATTCACATTGTTACCTAACCATACAAAATCGAATATTTCGCCACTAGGGTTATCTGTCTCTAATTTAGCAGTGTAAGACTAGAGGGAAGGCAGCTAGTCATCACCACCCACCGCCAACTCTTGGACTACTCTTTTACCAACGAATAGTGGAATTGACCGTCAATTTATAATGACCCTACGGCTGAAAGGGCGAGTATGTGTGGTATAAAGGGGATTTGAACCTGCGACCCTCAGACTGTGATTCGAGTGCCTTAACCACCTGACCATGCCGGGCCTCCCATCAATGGCTTATTGAAGTTTGTATGAAGATAATCTCAGTTAAAACCAGAGGACACTTGAAATTATTTTAGGCAAGATTAGAGTAAATTAATTTATGGGACTTCCCCACCATTTTTTATTCAGTATTTTTTGGTGCACCAACAATACCAAGTGTGGGGCGTGCATGTACTCGATTCAATTTTATTACTCATCAGAACCTCTACCAGTGTACCCTCAAATAGAAATTATTTTAGGTAGGATTAGGGTAAATTAATATACGAGACCTTGGGCGTGGTCAAACATATCAGTCGAATGGATTTGACTTCGTGAATCCCACATTGTAATTAAATATTAAATCGGTCAAGATGTGACAGATCTATGAGCTAAACTTTGTACTTGAAAAATTTAGAACCATCCCATGAAACACTATGTCTTACCTATGTAGGTACTTAGAACCGTGGCTAATAAAAAAATGTTGGTGGTGACGCAGAATTCTTGGAGAATATTAAAGGCTTAGATATTAATGTGTTGCACGACTTTACGATTTAAAATTTATGAGAATGTTTTGCCTTGTGAAAATTTGTCATACACGTTTAAATTAGAAGTAACTGTTTAGTACATCTGTGAAAATCATGAAATTAAGTGTATTTTACACCTTACAAAGAATGTGAAAGGCACTTGTTTACCATTTTTATTACAAAGTAGACTGTTTTATTCACTCATGTACTTGTGCTATTAAATTTATGGTTATTGTAATTTGTTTCTGGAAGCCTTGCTTCTATGAAACCTGAAGAAAATGAGCAAACTGATAAACTTGTAAAGTTAACAGACATGATCAGCTCTGTGAGGTCAATCAGGAAGATCAATTTGAATTTCGCGCAAAGCAATACGAGGATTATCGACGCTAGCTATCCTTAATTTAGCAGCGTAAGACTAGAGGGAAAACAGCTAGTCATCACCACCCACCGCCCACTCTTGGGCTAATCTTTTACCAACGACGAGTGGGAGTGACTGTTACATTATAACGTCTCCACAGCTGAAAGGGCAAGCTTGTTTGGCGTGACGGGGATTAGAACCCGCGACCCTCAGATCGCGAATCGAGCGCCCTAATCATTTGGCTATGCCATACTACAGGAAAATCGGACGTTTGAAAGAACTGTAAGCTTTAATTGTATTTGTTAAAGAATCATTTTTGGCAGGAAGAGAGAGGAAGTTGGGCATCTAATCTTTATCAGCAATTAAACATGACAATCAAGGCGTGTCCATATCTTCTTTTCTGTATCACATGGTAAGTCCGTTCTTCGAGTGTAAGTCAACACCAGTGATTAATGTTGATTAGTTTATCAAATTTTGTCGTTAAAACACATGAGCACGTTCTTTAAGATGCCCTATAATTATAAATAATTTAGATGTTAAAATATATATTTTTTTTAATATTTTACAGACGGTTAAACAACTCAATCAAAACAAGGCTAAACCTCTTTTTTACACTTAAGGAAAGTATTCATGAATTGATACTTAAAGAATATTGATTAAATAATAGTATTAGCTTTTCCCTCTGGAATGAATAGACAGTATTGGAGTCTGTACAATTAAGATCTGAATTTAGTATTATGTGGAAGAAACATAGATTATTATTAGATAAGTTGGATAGGTCGAGGGGTTGGCCAGCATTCATGCCTCGAAACCCAAGTATTAAACTTGTTATGAACACATCCTTATGCCACATGCAAGACAAGTGTTACATATTAACTTCACTTTAAATAGGTATGTTAGAAACTGCAAGCAAAGATTATTTTAAAGAGAGGTGTGGAAAGACTAAAACAAGGATCGGAGAAAAATATTTTCGCAAGTTCTTCCTTTTTTCTCGTTTCGTCCCGCCAACAAAACTAAAACCTGATTATCGAATAAATGAATCACCTTCAGCGATCTCGCCCATGGAGAAACAATAGGTAACTACTGTTAGAGAACACTACTAAAATATTTGAAAGTCCATTCACTTGTAATTACTAACCACAATTTAGAATACGCGTTATTTGGCAACGCTTTCTCAAATATGCCAACGCCATTACGTAAACTTCTGGACAAATGGAGAGAAACACGTGCCTTTATTATTATGAAAACCTTGCCAAACAATGCAAAATGGACATCCTAAAGTGATCGTACTGAGTTTCTTTAAAAAACGTTTATTTTTTATTTCGTTTGACTAAATATTTCTGTCACTGTAATACTAAATTAATAAGACCCAGTCATCAGATTGAGTCTTTTAGAAATAATGGCTCTTCATGTGTTTTGTGCGTACAACTATTTCATTAGAATTTGTGATAAATTGGTAGAGAAACACTTAAAAGTTGTAACCGTTGTGACAGATTTGCCTTCTACATTTACTTTAATGCCAACGTTTGTTTCTGTACAGTTTTCTTCTTTGTTTGTGTAGTATAATTTTAACAGTGTACTGCGCAAGTTTCGCCTGTTTTCTAAATTTGTAAACGATTCATGAGAGTGAAAAGTCAACAATACTTGTTTAACGAAAGCGCGCGATAATTTTGTCAAAATTTCTATAAACTCGCGTGATTCTTATAAAAAGCGACTAGCCCAAAAGGAAGAGAACATTTTTAGACAATTACAGTCAGTACGCTATAGGCCTAATAAGCTATAATCATGATTGACGTATTTTAATCAAAAAACTACAAAATTTGACCAGGAACGTTATAGATTTTAGAATATATTTGTGTTAAAAAAGGAAAGTTTACTATCAGTCTTGGTGGCAAATAACGTAAATTTAATACATATTAACATTTAATTAACTACTAAGTTCAAATTCAAATTTCTGGTTATTTGAGATGACGTAATAAATCAAAGACTCGTCGGAAATAAAATTATAATACGTAAAAAGTAAAAAAAAACAACTTTAGAATTTACCATAATATATAATGTTAATATTAAAATGTCTATGTAGATAATCTACAAATGATTAATACGTGTAACAGTTTATTTAAAAATGTAAATGCAACTTATGGAAGCTAAAAGCTGTTTCTTTTGCTATGCAAGCATACAAAATTGTAAATAGTCTTCCTAACTACAGACAGTGACTCAGTGATAACCACGAAGGTTTATAAGACTAAAATTCCAGGTTTTCTTTTCGGTTTGAGCACAGTACAGATATCTTATTGTGTGTATCGTTGTATTTAACGATATATCAATATTCTATGGAAGAGAAAAATTCATTTTATGGTATATATGTGTGTGTGAGTGTTTTCTTATAGCAAAGCCACATCGGACTATCTCGTAAGCTCACCGAGGGGAATCGAACCCTGATTTTAGCGTTGTAAATCCGTAGAGTTACCGCTGTACTAGCGGAGGACCTTTCCTCTTTCGGTGTACTCTACCTGCTCCTACAGCGAGTAGAAAAACCATTCTCTGCGCGGCTAATGCGTGGCTAGAAACACACCTGCCGTTTGTATGATATATATAAAACTATTTTAAAACTTACAGCAAATTCTGTCATGTTTCAAGCAAGAAAAAAGTTTGACTTTACAGTTTACATTAAATACAAACTGGCAGAAGGATGTCTACCATTTACTATCTTTACATTTACATGTTTGAAATTTGGTTGTTCACAACATTTACAATGCTCTTTCATGTTTGAGGTCATGACATAATAATGGCCAATAATATGAGTGAAACGTAACATTTTTTTCCACTTTTAATGTTTTCACTATTCAGAGTTTCTTCTTTATTTTCAGATATCGATTAGCATTAGCTTTCATTTATTTAATCATCTATACAGCGTTTCAAGGATCTTATTCAGTAATATCCAATGTCTGTCTCTATTTGTTCGAAGAAAATATTATATATATATACAGATTAGTTGCTTTATCTTTGTGTTGATCACTACGTAATGTTGCTTTGTAGCTGCTAAAATATTCTAATTACTTATTTCGTTTTTCAATAGTAACAACAACTGATCGAAAATGTGGGTGTTCTTGATTGTTCATGTTTATAAGAGAGCGACGGATCAGACATCGTGACTTCAACCCTAATTTCAAAGCACTATTCTGCCATTGCCTCTATTTACGACAACACTCACTTTACCCAACGACTTTTTTTTCTTTTATTTAAGCACCCAAAAGACACAAAGACTTGAGAGCAAGAGGTCGTTAAACATGTATTATCATAACTCATGTATAATTCACCATCAGTGTAACTTACAGAGAACTAAAAACATGTTTAGATAATGTATGTGATTACTGAATATTTTTCAACAAAGTAATAGAAGAATATGTCATCTACACGTGCACACATATATACATCCCTCCTCTTATTACAAAATATTGTACTTAATAAATTTGTAAATGTGCAAGAACAGAAACTTCTTTATGGATAGAATACTTTATTTATGATTAACCTGTTGTGGCAAAACAGAAACAACTTACGTCCGTATAAAATTTCTTTTTTCATTGTTATTTTCTTTCTTAATCTATGCAATATTTCACCTACTTCAAAACGATTGTAATAATTTAGACAACTGTTTGTTTGTTTTGGAATCTCGCACAAAGCTACTCGAGGGCTATCTGTGCTAGCCGTCCCTAATTTTGCAGTGTAAGACTAGAGGGAAGGCAGCTAGTCATCACCACCCACCGCCAACTCTTGGGCTACTCTTTTACCAACGAATAGTGGGATTGACCGTTACATTATAACGCTCCCACGGCTGGGAGGGCGAGCATGTTCGGCGCGATTCGGGCGCGAACCCGCGACCTTCAGATTACGAAGCGCACGCCTTAACGCGCTAGGCCATGCCAGGCCTTTAGACAACTGGAAAATAATATTTAATCACAAAAAGTATATAGAATTGATATTCATGTTAAGAAATATACAAAATATAATGAGTACTCAGGAATTTGTTTTGAAATTTGATGTTGTCTCTTTCACCTGTGAGTTTGTTTTCAGTTTAATGGTGTTAATTTATTCCAATTCAAAAAATTATTATTAGTATTGTTTATTTACACCCAAACTACTAAGGCTATCTACTGCCGTCTCCGATTTTGAACCACTGACTTGTGGGAACGCAATCAGAAGACAGCATTCCTCCCACACGATAACCATTGGGCTACTCGTTACCAACGGATAGTAGGATGGAGCTTCACAATATAACGCCCTCAAAGCTAGAAGAGTGAGCACGTTCGAAACAAGGTCTCTATCCCGCGACTAACTACCGTTAACTCTTAGTTTTTAATATATTTTATATATTTCACATTTTTGCTAACCTCATAAATAAGTGAAATATTTCTCTAAATTTTGTATGAATTTTGGAGGTGTTATTTCATAATTTTAATCTCTAAATCGTTCGTGTAAACCACTTGTCTTACCTTCCATTTTGATCTTCACGTAGATTTTTATAATAAGATTTTGGAGCTTTCCAAATGTCATTCAGATTTGCTAATCTAACACTATTTGTAATATTTAGTCTTTCTATAAATAATATTGTATCGTTTAGATTTTCAAAGCTATAAAATAACGATCGGGTTTTTCTTCTAACTCACAACACGAGGCTTATGATTTAAACATTAGAGAATTGATATCTACGTTCTGAATATCTCTAATTCCATTTGTTTTTATTAGCACCTAAAATCAACCTAGTGAATAAAAAATAAACTGAAAAACTTTTAAATTTGAAATCAAGTTGAATTCAAACGATGTTAATTTCTTAGAAGCTTTACATAGCTGTATCTGAGGAATTACAATAAACATTGGTGTCATAAACAGAAAGATATTAATAAGAAAAAACGTCAATTACTTGGTAATTTACAAGAGTTCTGCTAATTAACAAAACATAAAGTGAAATTCAACGGTAGCATGAGGATTTATAACACTAAAAATCTCAGATAGCCCATTATGTTGCTTTGCGCATAAAAACAAACAAACAAACCAACCAAATTAGAATTGGTGGCTATGAATACAAATCGTAAAACCTTTTGACTAAAATCCAACATTAGCAGTACACATGGTATTTCATTAATCTCATGAAATCAAATACTTTACAGAGTGACAAAAATATCTCGAACCTCCATGGCTTCTCTAAAACTTGTCTTTAGTACTGTTCGTAACATAATGTCACAACAATCACTTCCAAGAATTCTTACAAGGGTAATGAGATCCTGTAACAAAACAAGGAGAAACAATAACTTGTTGTTAATAGTGTGTTCGCCCTTTATAAGTTAGCGAAGCATGATTATAATTGCATTTGTCGTAAGATTCTAGTATTAGGCTTAATACATTTCTAAACACTTCATTAGGGATTTTCAAGAATTAAAAAGTGTACAATAATAGTATTCTAACCATAATGTATTTTTCATATTTATTACCGATATCACGTTTGGTCAATTTTGACCAAAAGAAACAACTGGTGAAACACAAACGTGACAGACGATTCATAATAAAGATAGGACTTAAACATTTCATCGTGAAGCATAAACTTTTGCAGAGCACTGTATTTTAACATATAATTACACTTAGAAAGTAAACTAGCTTGTGAGGTAGTGTAGTGTTTCACATACGGCAAACTTACTAAAGGTTATCAGTTTTTGTCTTTTATTTTGAGCAAATGACAAGAAGGAATACAGCCAATCAGAAGCACCACCACCACCCACCGACGACTTATCAGATTGACTGTTACTTTTATAACAAACCACAACTTAAGGTGCAGTTAATGTTTAATGTTTCGAGGGATCATACAGGTTTAATTTTGGTTCATCAACTTCTTACTCCAGATCTTTACTACGAAACCAACCAGTACCGTTTCGAATGTTACATATGACGTTTCAAGCGCGTGCAACTGATCCTGCATCATTAAGTGACCTCCACCTTACTTTTTTGATAGTTGATAAAAACATTTATAATGTGCTAGAGTTTTTTGTTGTTTTTTTTAATTATCACTTGATTTGAAGATTTGGTTTTCGAACATTTTTAATACTTTCGTTTTAAAGTATAGCACCGTAATAACGTTACTGTAGTTTCGAAATTAATCTGAAATGTATAATAATTTTGCTTCAGAATTTCCCGATAAGTTATATAAGGGCCATCCACACACAGCCGTCTCTAATTTTCAACTGATAGACTAAAAAGGAGACCAAATAGTTAATAACATACTTTGCTAACCCCCTTGGGCTACTTTGATCTAAAAGTAGGATTTGACCACCACTATTATAGCGTAACTACGGCCTTTAGTTGTGGTACTTTTCTGTGGCAAAAAGCATGAACAATAAATTATTAGAATTACAGTCTTATTACGCAAGGATACCGTATGGGAGAAAGCAGGGGATAGTTGCCCTCTAGTGTTTCATACCATTTTTTTTTTAATTTTTGGTGCAATACACACATCTAAAATATGTATTGGTATGTGTCCACAAAAAGAGCTCAAATCTTCTTTAAGCTGCCACCCCCTTCTGAAATTTGAAATGCAACCTTATTTGTACATTATTTGCTATATCACAGCAGAACCTATAACTTTCCAAAAAGGAAATTCTGGGATTTCTTTTTAGTGACCGACCTGTTATTTTTCCTGTTCCTCATCAAATATATAAATGTATATGTAAATGTATGTACTTTTATACATATATGTAGTTGTAGTTGTTTTGAATTAAGCACAAAGCTACACAATGGGTTATCTGTGCTCTGCTCACCGGGGGTATCGAAGCCCGGATTTTAGCATTGTACGTCCGCAGACATACCGCTGAGCCACTGGGGGGGGCAATATGCAGTTCAAGTGATTCAAATATGCAAAATAAGTATGCTGAGTATATACTTCATGATATATAGTAAAGACATAGTAAACCACAAGGAGAATTATGGAGGGGATTAGTTGTAGGCTGACTATCTTCGTAAGGGACCACCCACTTTTTGTTTTTCGTTCTGAAGACGTGGACGTGACTACTAGTGACGACGAAGTATCGACGTATTTTCTCGCAAGCCGTAATTTAATGCTTTATGATGAGCAGATTGGTTGAATATATGGCTACCAGTAACTGTCAAAAATAACAACATAATCAGTAATGGACATGACATTAAAGTATAGCACCATCAACAAAAATTGGGACTTCACCTAAAATATCTCCCACTGTATCTAACAGTAGCAATAAAACCTTCATGCAGGTAGTCAATCAACTGGTAGACGTTGCCATGGGCTCTCATACACCATTGTCTCGTAATTTTCCCCAGCCGTTCTACATTTGAACAGTCTTAAGTACTAAAATAATGAAAAAATGAAAATTAGTTCATATAACCAGAGACCCATCATGGCCAAGTGTGTTAAGGCGTTTGACTCATAATTCGAGGGTCGCGGGTTCGAGCCCGCGTCGCGCTAAACATGCTCGCCCTCCCAGCCGTGCGGGTGTATAATGTGACGGTCAATCCCACTATTCGTTGGTAAAAGAGTAGCCCAAGAGTTGGCGGTGGGTGGTGATGACTAGCTGCCTTCCCTCTAGTCTTACACTGCTAAATTAGGGACGGCTAGCACAGATAGCCCTCGAGTAGCTTTGTGCGAAATTCCAAAACAAACAAACAAGCTAAATTAGGGACGGCTAACGCAGATAGCCCTCGAATATCTTTGCGCGAAATTCAAAAATAACAAATATCATATAGCTAATATAGCTTTTTTTCCATTATAAAGGACTTTTCTTATTTTGTAAGAAAATATAAATGTCCATAACCCTCTAGACGGGTACTTTTTTTTCCAGTCATATGACGCTCAGAATCGTCGTCAGATTGCGCAAGTTCTCTCTTCAAGTATGAGATTACACAATGAAGAGATATAGTGCCACCTTGCGTCCGTTTTCTCATAAAAAATAAACAGTTATAAACTGCAAATGTTGCCGATATTCTGAATATCAACATACGCCATGTTGGAAATACAGCAGGGCCTGAAATCGACATCTATGCCGATTTTGTTTCATCTTGATTTTGTACATTCGATTCACATTTCAAGCAGGAAATTTAAACCGCATTATATGGTCGCCATACGGCAACTGGCGCATTTAGAGGGTTAACTTTTATTTCCTGACAAACTGTCATTAACGTTTTTTGAGCGTTGTAGAAAAAAACAAAAAAAAACAAACACTTTTGTGTATTTGGTGGTGATAAAATTTTTCGATAGGATTATACTATATATACATACTTTGCGTGTTGTTTAACAACTGCAACTCGAAATAAAGTATCTGTTTAATTGTATTTAGCGATAATCTCTTAATGATTGATTATTAATGAGTTTTTACTTCTCGTCATTCGTTGCTTATTTCTACTTGTTAAAAGTAATTCAATAATTGGTGATTACCAATTAGTTTATTAATTATTATTAATAACTTCTCTTCAGAGTTCTTTTCGTAGTGCACCTGCACTAACTCACTTATATGGTTTGTTTGACAGTCATTAGCATTCTTTGTAAATGAAAGGTAGGACTCTGAACGAATAAACTAAAAGTTTGGAATGGAAAAGTGATAAGACGGCCTCTTAAAAAATATATATTGCTTGCTCTATCTTGTAACAAAATTTTATCATGTATATAATAATCGTGACTGAGCTTAATCGATGTGTTTTTTATGGTAGTTTTTGTTAATTCTGTTTTTTTCTTTACGCTTCTGTGCAACTGGTCAGAGATACTAACAGTTTCACATGTGTTAATATTATATACATTGTTGAGCATTAAAGGAAACTTAATATTCTGTTTCTACTTATTGTTAAAGTATAGGGAAATTTAATGTAGTTTTACTTTTTATTGTTGAATATTAAAGGAAACTTAATATTCTGTTGCTTCTGATTATTAAATATCTCTTAGCTAAACTTTAATATAATTTTTAACCTAATGTGTTTTTAAGAAAATTTGTAACTGTTATAGAACAAACTAGTTCCCAGATAATCTACAATTTTTCTTCTTATATTTTAAGTTCTACTGCAAGACTATTCTAACTTAGTGCATATAATATTAATATTAAACCTTTCAGTACAAGGTATTTGCATGTGCTTAATATATATATTTTTTTAACTTTCGGCTCGGTACTAGGATTTCTATATCTTTGCCAAATGGGAAGAGTTGTGCGTGATGCATTTCTAATTATTAATTCATTTTACTTTGGGCGTTGTCGTAAGGCTTCTATTGTCCATGTAAACCCCTCATTAACCTTTTCGTCTATTGTTGAAAGACAAATGTTGACGCTATTGTCAATTTCGTGTTTCATTTAATTATGAACGACCTTTGGCCTGAAAGGTATTTAACTATATGCCTCTTTTCACACGTATCAAAGCATTTCATACACGATTCTAAGCCTAATTACGAAGGTTTAATGATCGAGACGTTAGACTATCCAGTTCAGTAGGTCTTCCATGAACAATTAAACAGAAAAGTGGCAGTACTGAAGAGTCGCTGTCAGTAATATTGTATACAGTACTTTGTTTCGAAGCTTCATCAATACTTTCGAATAAGCATTTAATTAAAAAACCCTCATTGATATTTTCAACGTTTTCTGTACTGGAAACGATCTGTGTTTAGGTATTTTTTCCGACATGATCAACTAAAAATATTAATATGTTTTTGTCGTTGTTTTTCCAACACAACTAAAAGCTTACAATCAATAATTATTTTTGTCTTGATGCATTATTTTTAAATCTGAAGAAATCTTCTTTATACAACCAAAAACACTGACTCTTTAATAACTGAAATAGGATTGAATTGCATTCGAAAGCTGTAAAACTACTTGTTTGACTCACACTTCCAATACTAATAATGATGTAAATAAAGGGATAATTTTACATATGTTCCCTCATAAAGAAACCAATTGTACGCTTTAACTTAATTAGATTCATATTATCTCCTGAACGTCTGATTTATTACGACTATCTCATTCCTTGTGGATATTACCCTACATTTAGTGTTAAACTAATGTGTGACAGTTACACTGACAATTGTTGCTAAGAAGAAGGAAAAAAAAAAAAAGATTGCACGGCCTAAAAGTTATTTCCTTGGTACAAATTGTGCTCACACTCTTGTAACTATAATATGTAATATGAGTGTAAATTTGTAGATAGATGTGAACAGTTTAATACTTGTGGTTTATATATTTGCGTGAATTACATTTTATATACTGTTTTGACAAATTATTCTTATAACCAAAGATACTTACGTGGCATCCCAAACCGTTAATTAGGGTTGCTTATTCAATATTAACATGTCTTTATTGTTAATATTTAATTTGGAATGTCTGACGTTATTAGAACTGCTTCTTTTGAACCTATGATAGCGAATAATTTAAGGAGATGTGGTGAATGTAGCAGTTCATTTTTAGCCCCGTTGTCTCTAGGTCTTGGCCATGAAATAATCAGTTGTTGTTCAAGTTATTGTTGTTTCGTTGTCAAGTGTTGACTCTGCGGTTAATAACTGCGTTCATTTTGTAATTCAGTAAACGATATACAATGCGAAAATTAAACATTTTCGAATCGTTACGCTATAAGTGTAATAAGTTACAAGTGTCCATTATACTTGTAAATTAAAATATCTTTAATAAATTGTAATTTAGTTGATGCTCCCCGATGGTTCAGCGGCAGGTCAGTTGGCTTTCAAGGCTGTTACCTATACCATGCAGTGGGCAGAGTAAAGACAGCCCATTTTATAGATTTATGCTTTACAACAAACAAACTTTCAGTTGCCTTCGAACGACGATATTGGGGATAAAAAAATAGAAATGAAATTTTGAAACTTTTGCCGAATGTCAATGGGTTTAACTCATTCTTAAAATTACGGTAGTAATTGGCAGCGAAATATTCCCTTAAGATGTACAAATACAAATATTTGGAATCACATCGTATGAAAAATCAATTTTTCTGTAAGTTAACGGAGTTCAATACAGGCTTATGAAAGAGGAAGTGTTTCATTTGAAGTTCGAAAGAGGAACATTACCGAATTGTGTGAGTAAAGCCTCATTATTTTCCCCTGGTAGCGATCTTACCTGTGAATTAGAAAGAGCACGTAGGATACTAATGAACAACTTGTGGTGTCTGGACTGTTTCTTATAATTTTTACTGGAACTTCTTGCTGTTGAAACTGGGTCACCGTTACTTAGCTTCTTCAGTTTGTTTTTCCTTTTAAATTGGTGCGATGTTTAAGCATTAACATTTATTTACACGACAGGATGTGTTTTAATTTGTTTATAATTTTGTTTTATTATATTACAATAAAAATCTTGTTCAAATAAACGGTTTTCATTTATTTAATTTTCACATCCCTGATTCAAAGCCCGGCATGGTTAGGTAGTTAAGACACTCGACTCACACAGTCTAAGGGTTGCAGGCTCGAATCCCCAGTCACATTAAACATACTCGCCCTTTCAGCCATGGTAGCGTTATAATTTAACGGTTGATCCCACTATTCGTTGGTGAACAATTAGCCCAAGAGTTGGCAGCGGGTGATGATGACTAGTTATCTTCCCTCTAGTAGTAGACTTCTAAATTAATGAGGGTTAGTGCAGATAGTTCTTGTGTAGCTTTGCGAGAAACTAAATTAAAAAACAACAACAACAAACTATGATTTAGAAGTAGTCGACCAGAGGGAAGGCAACTAGTCAAAATCATTCACTGCCAATTTTTGACCACTATAATATTTTCCCTACGGTTGAAAGGGCGAGTGGGTTCAATGAAGTGGTTTTCAACTCATCGATTGGGAGTGGAGCACCATATGCACCATGCCATATTAGGCGTAGTGTTAAGTAAATGTAACTTTAATTAAATCCATCTTTGATTTCGTATGCTGGATTTATTCCAAAGTCATTTAATTCAACGTTCAGGTATTTGAATGTCATCAAAATTTTTCTTAAATGTTTTGGTTCGTGTATAATGTTCAGTAATAAGTATTTTATTTTCGATTACTTAAGCAAGCTATTCCTTAAGAATTAATGTAATTTGTTTTCTAAGATATACTGGAGAATTATATTTCTTTCTTGGCACTTCACTGCTATTTTGCATCTACAAGTTTTAACTCCAGAGTGTTATGTAGTATTCTAAAAAATCATTTTTGTTATCTCATCACTATTTTCACTAATTTTACGTGTTTATGTAAAGTATTTAAAACACCATTAGCATTATTTATTAATGTTAAGCATCTCAATATACAAAATTATGGTGTTCTGTTAAGTCAAAAGCCCTCACAGTAACTTATTCATTTAAAAAATATATAGTAGGTAATGAGCTACATACTTCTCTCGAGATCCACATTATTAGCTCCAACACGGTTGAGCACGGTTTGGTGATTATTGTTCCCACACTATAAATTCCAAAAGTCGTAATTAGTGCTCTTTGCCATACTAACGCGCTTCACATTTTGGGGGGATTTGGGTTTACCATATTTGTATTTGTGTTCTACTAGGTATCATCTGTGTTAATTTTGAACTACTAATCAGATGGAACACAGCAGGTCAGCTGTACCTTACCACTTGCCATCTACGCTAAAGGATTGACTGTCATTCTTATAACCTACCAACAAATTAAAATGGGCAGGATATGCTTTCTTAATGTCGCAAGTGTTCTAACTTAGCTCTCTAGCTTTACTACAAGGTGAACTCGCACTTCAGTGCATTATAAGAGTAATGTCCAAATTCCTCTGTCCAGTTAGACGTAAGTAGCCCGAGAATTGACCGTGATATATGTTGTTTTAGATTCATTGTACTAGTTCTAGCATCATACTGATGACGAAACCTACAAACAATTATTTTAATAAAAGTAAAACAAGTCCACAGTTTTATTATATCAAAACTTAGAACATAGCAATATTTATCACAATAATGTCTTTTCAGGCTTATTATGCCAATATGTTAAAAGTAATGACACAAAGCACGACATTTTTTACTTTTAATATATTATCACTCTGATAGTAGCCCCCCGCTAGTACAGCAGTAAGTCTACGGATTTAAAACGCTCAAATCAATGGTTCGATTCCCCTCATTGGGCTCAGCAGATAGCCCGATGTGGCTTTGCTATAAAAAAGCACAAAGCACTGTGATAGTAAATATAAATATGGTGGTTATGTAACTGTGGCTGTAAGAAGCATTGACAGTTTTATTTCGTGAAAGTGTTGAAATAATATTGTTTGTTTCTTTTGAAGTTAAGCACAAAGCTACACAATGAGCTATCTGTGCTCTGCCCACTACAGGTATCGAAATACAGTTTCTAGCGTTGTAGGTCCGCGCAGATACCGCTGTGTCACTGTGGGAGAAGGGAGTAATTGTTTGTTTCTGAATATCACGCAGAGGGGTATCTGTGCTACTCTTTCACCAAAGAATAGCGAGATTGACGGTCACATTATAACGCCCTCATGGCTAAAAGGGTGAGCTTGTTTAGTATGAGGGAGATTCGAACCCGCGACCCTCAGATTACGAGTCCAGCGCCCTAACCACGTGAGGAAATTTGAAATAAGATATCTGAAGTTTTGTTGTTCTGTGTAAGGAGTCTTTAAAGGGGCAATAAAACTGAAGCCTACCTCGTTATGCAAGAAAAATGAGTAAATGAACCTGCAGTTTGGAAATATAAATGTAAGAAAAGCTATACAATGAGTAAAATAATGCAAACTAATTATAAACAAAAGCTGTAATAATTTTACCGCATTGTAAAAACAATAGCATTAAAAAAAGTAACAGTATTTTGCCAGTTGATCATTGTTACTACTTCTAGTAACATTACCCAGTGTAAAAGTCACATACAAGGAAATGCGTTAAAAACATCTACTCACTGGTAACTAACGAAACGTCAACAAATTTTGTTATTTAATTTCACACAAAACTACACAAAAAACTATTTATGCACCGTTGTCATTTTCATTGTTACACTTAGTGCATGGTCGTTAATATGAAGAGTACGAGTCACTGTAGTCAATACATGATGTCTGAACGTTATTATTACTGTTATTACGGCCCTAACTACTGCAATATGCACATTAAGAATTACACAAGATGAATTCTTGAAGTGTTTAAACCACTAAGTGTTTAATTATCTTACCTTAACACAGGCAGATAAATGGAGTGCAAGAGGTAATAAATAGTATCCCAGTTGGTGTTTTTATGGACAGAGATTCATTTTAAAGTCATAATACTTTGGCCCTGCAGATCTGAAGTAGTTTTCTGACACTGAAATACCAAGAAATCAGCTTTAATAATTACACCATGTCGTCCCTCTTCAAATCGACTTCTTGCTTGTTTGTTTTTGCTTGCTTGTTTTGGAATTTCGCACAAAGCTACTCGAGGGCTATCTGTGCTAGCCGTCCCTAATTTTGCAGTGTAAGACTAGAGGGAAGGCAGCTAGTCATCACCACCCACCGCCAACTCTTGGGCTACTCTTTTACCAACGAATAGTGGGATTGACCGTCACATTATACGCCCCCACGGCTGGGAGGGCGAGCATGTTTAGCGCGACGCGGGCGCGAATCCGCGACCCTTGGATTACGAGTCGCACGCCTTACGCGCTTGGCCATGCCGGGCCCAAATCGACTTCAAACAACATGAAAGAGAATGACTGTTGTAGGACCATTATGGAAGCGCTCTTGTCCATCATATGAAAATGCAGACTTGAAGAGAGGACATCTTTTGCAACAGTGTCCTGTATACTCAAAATGTTATTCTTACTTCTAAAAGAAACAAAGTACATAAAATTTGTCTTTAGTATATTTTCCACACCTTCATACAACTGTGGTGACTTACACATTTGGAACTACAAACATGGGTCATGTACTTCATATGGGTTTTTATTTTCATGAAAAGTGGTTTCTGAAAGTATATCACACGCTCCCAAACATTTATTATTTACACTTTCTGCTCTCAGCACCCCTGAAATTGTAATATTCTACTTGCGTTTGAAACCTCTCACTCTGATCTGCCCTTTGTTATAAGTATCTATAATTTTTCTTAATTACAAATGCATTTCGTTTTGGTTGCCAATGTTTTTATATCTGATAGGTGATGTCTTTGAGCAACCATCAACAAAGGTTTGTTTTTGTTTTGTTTGTTTTTTAATTTCGCGCAAAGCTACTCGAGGGCTATCTGCACTAGCTGTCCCTAATTTAGCAGTGTAAGACTAGAGGGAAGGCAGCTAGTCATCACCACCCACCGCCAACTCTTGGGCTACTCTTTTACCAACGAATAGTGGGATTGGCCGTCATATTATAACGCCCCTGCGGCTGAAAGGGCAAGCATGTTTGGTGCGACCGAGATTCGAACCCGCGACCCTCGGATTATGAGTCGAACGTCTTAACGCGCTTGGCCATGCCGGGCCTTTACTATTATAAATCGAAACTTGTGCATCGTCACCAACATCATTGAGAGAGTTCAAAGAAATCATTACATTATCAACAAAGGTCCTTAATAAAAATTATTCTGATAGATAAGCATTTACTATCTTATTCTTTAAAAAACAACGTGACCCTTGATTTCATCCTTATTTTTGCGAATTAATCATAATTTATGATTACATTTGTACGACAAAGACATCCAAAACCCATCTACTTTGGCAAGTGTAAATAGATTTAAATGTTTTACAAATGTCTCAGCGGGTGGATGTGGCGTGAGCACATTAAATTAACCACCCATGTATATCTTGACCTTCCTCTATTTTTTTTTTTTATTTTAAGCGTTTTACAAATAGCAAACTATATTATAATTATCTTTGTTATCTATACATCATTTATCTCCTCTTTACAACGTACTAAGGAGGGTTGAGTACGTTATATTTAAAGAATTTTTGAATATGTATATCAATAAGTCAGTGACAACCACAACTGATATAAAGTTAAGGGGTGGAACAGAAGGTATCAGAACTACATGCTTATGTTGTTTGGATTTAATAGGTAGTGTAGTGCCACCAGAAATTGATCATTTTGGGAAAGAATATTTAACAACCTTTTTCTGAAGCAAAACATTAATTTTAGATTATGAAGAAAGTGTTCAACTCAGAGATTCAGAATTTCCAACAAGATATTGGAAAAAAATGAATATAGATCAATTTGTGGTACCAGGATCATCCAGAATAAGATTTGCAGCAGGCCACACTCCAGCTGTATTAAGCAAAGGATCGGAAGGAAGAGCAATCCAAATGTTCAATACAACAATGTTTAACATCAGTATGAAGAATTTCTACCTGTAAAAGTGACAAAACTCACGCATACGCAAATTGCTTCCATGACATATCCGCTCAAGCAGCTGAAGAATGAATTGGACATTTATGCTAGTCCATATTAAGACATCTTGTTAAGTCACTATTTAGAGTGAGTTTGGACTTCGGTTGATCGGACTATTTGAAAGCGAGCGATGGGATATCTTCTTCCTCGTACGCTAGACGTTTTACGGAGAGCAACATGTAGTAAAAACGAATATACACTATAAAACAACCTACGTAAAAAAAATTAAAGTTGAAAAATAGGATCAAATTTTAATATGCAAATAAAGATTTTATTTGGCCAACGGTCAAAATTCCAACAGAAGCCTTTTATAATGGAAATTGCACTGCAATGCCGCTGTCAAAATGCATGGTCAGCAACGAGAGCATAACCGGATATGGCGATATTGACTTTAACAACGTTTTATTATAACGTGATCAATCTCTGTATATAATAGGAAAGAGCATGAAAAGATTGGATTTCTTTGATGTATGACAACAGCCTAACACCACATTACGCAAATTTAATCAGTCATAAACACTACCTGATGTTGCATAATAACCCAAAGTCTATTTGGTAGAAAATAATAATAAAGTGAATAACGATAAGATTGTGTTTAAATCATTCTGCAATTGGCATTCATCCAGATAACGCCACCTATAGACTTATAAACAACGACACCTATAGACTGTATAAACTAAATATTTGACTCTTTTTTTTTTTTTTCGTTCATTAATTATACGAGCTTTATCCTTCAGTTTAATAATTAAGTGTAAATTGTTCTTTTATTATAAAGGCAAACTTTTTCCAGTGGAAAAGGTGCAATTTTATTTGATGAACTTTAAGAGACGAAGGACAACCCTCCCATACTTCCTTTTAAAAAACATATCTGTTTTTAATGACACGTAGTTTAATAACTTCAATTTCATCATAAACAATTTCTAGATTAACACGTCTTCTCTTCTACAAACGAGTTTTATATTAACATATAATCGAAACAGTAGCTTGATCATTCAAAAAAAAAAACGAATTAATGAAGGAGAACACAATAACCACAAAAACAATCCAAATTGGCTTCTCCACGAGAGAAATCTTGATGATTATAGGATAATTGCATTAAATTTTGGGCACTCACAACAGCAGAAAATTCAAAGCAACTTTAAATAGTAACAGTCTTAAAAAATAAAGCATAGTCTAGTAATAGATGAATTTTGGCACGCAATGCTTGACATCTGAAAGCAGTGAAATTGATATCACGCAACTTAAATTAGAGTAAAATTGACTTGCTTTCAAAGGTGTGACGCGCTTAGAATTTTCCAAGCAGTCATTATGGAGTCACAGTAACACATCCTTCGTTCACTTTATATTATTTTTATTATTTCTTAGGCTTGATGAAGACATTTTAACGTTTATAAAATAACATATTTAAGTAATCAACATGTCAGAGTTGTCGGTGCTTTTCTACATCAAAATCAAAACAAACCACTTACTTTTACGTAATAAAAATGAAAAATAACGACCATCGAGCAAATAGTTTGCAAATATTGTAAACATTTCTGCCTTATTCACACAAAATATCTGAAAATACAAACAGAACAAAAAAGTACAGTGCGTTATATTATTTATTTGTTCAGTTTTTAGTTATAAATACTTCACTGTATATATAGTTTCTTATTAAATACTACTCGTCCAGATTACTGATTCACAAGTCCCTGGAACTTTAACAATATAAATATATTTTCCAGACATATGAAGTACTGTTCGTGTTCAGCATTTCGTTTGTGTTATTGTAATCTCTAGCTAATGACCAGTATGTATTAAATTACTATGATAGGATTGTTTTCAAACTGATAAAACGTAGTTAAATATTGTTCTATGTTCCTTTAAGTTAACCTTAAATACTTTATGAGCTGTTATGAGGTATGTATTCAAAAATAAACGACATTGTAGTCATTACCCAGTAAGAATGAAAGTAAACAGTTTTTCTAATAACAGTGAAAGACCTAGAAATGTTCCATAAGTAATTAGTGTGAAGCAATAATTCAACGCTATAGTGGCATAAGAATATTCGTTGAATATCAACGGGACTTTTGATGTGTCATGTTTTTTCCACTGCTATATTTACTGTTCGTGCTCTTGTTGACATTTGGAGTATAGGTGTCGACAATAACACGAAATTATGTCTCAAGACACCAGCAACTAATTTCTTTACATTTTATTCAGAACTTCCAAAAAATGTTTCACCGGTTATCGGGTTAACCGTGCATGGTGTTCGCATATACATTTTTCACTGAAATCAAAGACGTTTCAACTCATATCAAGTAGTAAATCTAATATTAAAACTAGCCAACAATTCTCGCTTTCCTTCACATATTGCTGCTATTTAGTACGGTTGTGGTTGTTATTTTTATGAATAACAGATAACAGATAACCGTTGACATAAAATTGAGCGCAGATAACTCCCGAGTAGCTTTGCGCGAAATTCAAAAGAAACAAACAGACATAAAATTGGACAATTTTTTTATTTCAACCAATAGATACAGCAACTTCTCAGTAAGATTTTTATTTTACAAATAAGATCTTCAGTTTAGTGACCAAGACATTTTATTCCGGAACGATAGCGAACTTAGACAACGAGATTCAATTTCCAAACACATATAACGAATGTATTTCTAAAATTCTCGTGCGTACAGGAAAAACGAAAAATGTCTTTTTCATTCAATTTATGAATAACAGGTAATGTCCTTTCCGCTTCGGAATCGCAGTTGTAGTTTCACTTTTCTCCTTTTTGGTTCGGATATCCTATTCAGTTTAGAACAGTTTCGGGATTCATCAAAAAGGACTACCTATCATTATTTCGATTAAATGTAGAAATTAACTTCTCGTACATATCAGCAGTAAAAAGTAGACTTCAACTCTTTTTTTTTAATCGAGTTTAAGTAAACTGTATTTATTGTCTGCAAAGTATATGAACATCAGCACTCTCGAGGAATGATTTACTTTACCAGTAAGTAATCGCTAAGTAAAAACATCTAATATTCCTTTAATGATGTGTGTCTAAAATGTACATTTATACTGTGAAAAAACACACAGTTTTTAGAACAGTCTGATAACTAGGTAGAATTAACCAAAAGTAAAATCAATGAGTGATGAAAATTTATTGTAACAAGTAAAAGGGCTGACTTAAATCGATGGATTCTTCTAATTGTAAACTATATATAAAACTGTAGCTACTTAAGAAACTTAAACGGAATCTCAAACATCGCAGAAAAGAGAAATTAATAAAATCTTTGGATGTGATGAACACTAGAGAAGTAAGTTTTTGTTTTTCACAAATAAGTACAAACCTGTGTTTTTCTTCTGCTTATCTTTGAATGTAGAATTATTTAGAGTAGAAATAAGGTATATAACTAAGTAATATCTCTGAGGATACGGTCACGTCCATCTGCTGAAAACAACAACAGAAATCTGGAATAAAGAAAAGTGGTTTATGAGCTAATGTGGTTCATGAGAAAGGTTAAAACATGCCCACTATGATCGGTAAGGTAAACACAGAGTTGAAAACACCGATTTCCAAAATATATACTTGCTGAGACCGTACACATAAGAAAGTCAAACGATTTCTTGTTCACAAACATTCGACGACATATATCTTCTTCCATGTATGTAACTATAAACATGTCTAGCCAGGTATTGTGATTTATATCCGTTTACAAAAGAGTAAAGAGTTGGGTCACGAGATTTCTTTACAGACCAAGTTTTTTGTCCACAAGTCGTAACAGCATACTTGTTCACTCATATCAGAGTTTACCATCTAGTAAAGGTGCTCAGATTTTGTTAAGATAACACGAGCTGCCAGCCTTCTTTCTTTTTACTGAAGCTTTCATTATATAAAACTACTGTGGGGAGAAAATAAAAAAAACTTAACGAAAACAATTTAAATCCAGAAGCTGTTAAACCAATGTATGTTTGATCATTAAAGAAAACTTTCGCGAAAGGTGGAATGTAGCTAAAGTCCATGTTGTTATAAACCCAAACTCTATAGTCTATTTTGACGCTGTGCGTTTGTTAACGGCGCAGCATATACGAATGCAACATCATTAGCAAACACCGGTACAAATACAGACAATGACCTTCAAATCTTAGTGGGACCGGATTGACAAAACGTGTTAATGGTGATTTTCAACGTAAATTATTCAGAAGAATGGTATAGGATTACTATAAACTATGAGCTCGTTTTTACTACATTTTGGACGTCACTGAATATATATTTAGTTAAATAGACTTAAGAGACATGACATTAAATCTTTACAATACAAGAGATAGTATTAAAATATTAAGGTTTACCTAATTTTACTAAAGTTATGCACGACAAAGGTATATTTATAATATTATTTCACTAGAACATCTTTGTTTCATCCCATTCATTATGCATGTTACACGTTGGTGCATAAATCGTTTTGTCAAATGTGGTTAAAAACTCAATGTAATGTTACAGAAGGCGTTAATAGTTCTATGATTAAAAAGACTCCATAAATACATCTAAAATTTTATTTTCTAGTTTACAATGACATACAAATTCTACAAACCACTTCCAACTTATAATATTCGAAGGTAAACCTTTATTATATATTTCTGTATAGCTTTGTTTTTAATTTGCCCACAGAAGTACTGTAGCATTACAAGAACTAAAAGCTTCCTCTCTACTTTCTTTCAATTGTATAAGATCCATAGCTTTACTAATACATCAAAGTAGTTATGTTAGCTCTGCCAGAAGTCAAAGTTTACTGCCTCCGTTCTTTTAAAAATGTCCTCATCTAAAATCGTTTCCATTTGTAGCAATGAAGCATTCAAAAAATGATTGTAACAGGTATTTAGGATTAGATGTCTCAATTTATATACACTTTTATCACATCAATTAGAAACAAATGTTTTCTAATAACAAGTAATATTGTTACTGTAGGCTTTGCAAATGCTTTTTTTTTCAGTCACCTTAAGTGACATAAATCAGTTGTTCAACTAAGGAGATGTTAGTTTTCAGTTTGGTTTGGTTTGGTTTGTTTTTTGTTTTGAATTTCGCGCAAAACTACACGAAAATTGTCTGTGCTAGCAGTCCCTAATTTAGCAGTGTAAGACTAGAGGGAAGGCAGCTAGTCATCGTCACCCACCGCCAACTCTTGGGTTACTCTTTTACTAACAAATAGTGGAATTGACCGTCACATTATAATGCCCCCACGGTTGAACTTATACGAACTAAAAGTAACTTCCACTTAACGCTTTAAGATATTATTAAGCTGCAGTGCTTGCTATACTTTTAAAGTAGAGAATCCTGCATAATGTATTTATTTAACAAACACGTGTTTGCTGACGTTTAATTTTTTATGTTTTTGAAGCTCAAAACAAAGTACCTTCAAGATGTTGTTATCAAAGATGTTTTTCTTGTCACGTTAGGTAGCTATGTAATAATCACGTAAATGATTGATATTTCTGGCATGGCGTGTTTATAATAACTGATACCCAACCACTGTACACCACTAGCTGATAAAGCGCTATCCACTTCTCTCTCATCAGGGAGTTTGCTCACTTCTTAATCTAAGCTCTTACGTATAAAAGCAATGTGGGTGATACAGTACGAAATTTGTCAGTTCTCCCCTATGGCCAGAGACGTAATGAAAACGATGTAGAACTGTTCAGATTCCCTTGTCATATGAGCCATGAACATGTGGTAAACATTCCATTCTTCAGAGCATAAAAGTTGATCTCACAATTTCTGTTAAAACCTTAATCAATTTTAAGATAATTACGTGATATCGATTTCTCGGGTGTTTGTGAAATTACAGACTTAGATAATGAGAAGAAAAGCTTTCTTCTCTGTATGTCGTTTTAAGATATGTGTATAAAGGTATCTGTTTTCCAAAACAAAGATTTCTGCTGTGTAAAATTGAAATTATTTGCAATTGCAAATTGCCTTTCGCCCATTCGTGGTATTTCAACAGTGAGATTGCGGGATTATAACGCTAAATTTCAGGGTTCTGTACACGTGGTGAACACAGCGTAGCTGGTTCGTTGTGCTTTAAAAAATAAACAAATTAACTGCCTTCCTTAAAATGTCATAAAGCAAATATTGTACGACAGTCCCACAAACAAACAGTATGAAAAGTCTTATATGAAAGGTAGGATGTGGTGTTTCTACGTGTCTCTGAACACTAATTTACAGGTCAAAGTGAGTTTCTGTTTATGAAAATACCTACAACATCAAAGCGAATATTTCGGTATTTTATTAAAAAATATATCAAGATCACGTATAAAATCATATCAACTCTGTTAATTAGAAAGTTGTTCTAAGACTACTTATAATAAAATACAAAGACTAATACAGTGTTTTTAAATATTAAAAAAGATCTAGGATTTATAAAAATGCTGGTATCTTGCAGTAAAGAATTTGTTTGTTTTTTTCTGAATTTCGCGCAAGTGCTCGGCATGGCCAAGCGTGTTAAGGCGTTCGACTCCTAATCCGAGGGTCGCGGGTTTGAATCCCTGTCGAACCAAACATGCTCGCTCTTTCAGCTGTGGGGGCGTTATAATGTGACGGTCAATCCCACTATTCGTTGGTAAAAGAGTAGCCCAAGAGTTGGCGATGGGTGGTGATGACTAGCTGCTTTCCCTCTAGTCTTACACTGCTAAATTAGGAACGTCTAGCGCAGATAGCCCTCGTGTAGCTGTGCGCGAAATTCGAAAACAATCAAATAAACAAGAATTGAACTCATCAGCTGAGTTTACTGAGCGACAGTCAATGGTATATCTCTAATGCTACATCTGCATTCTGTAACACGTTTCAAGAGCCTGCTGGGCAATGATTTGGGTTAAATAAAAGATAGATCGACAATAAAATTTCGCGAAAACCTACACAAAGGTTATCTGTGCTAGCCGTCTCTAATTTAGTAGTGTAAGACAAGAGAGAAGGCAGCTGTTCATTACCACCCACTGCCAACTCTTGCCAACAATGAATAGTGGGATTTACCGTCAAATTCTAACGCTCCTACGGCTGAAAGTGCGAGAATGTTAGGTGTGACGGTAATTTGAACCCTCGACCCTCAGATTAAGAGTCGAGCACGCCCGCTACCTGGTCATGCCGAGCCAGCAGTAAAGAAACTCACAGTACGTACAGCCTTCACCTTTAAATTTACTTCAGCTGTTTTGTGATATAGATGTATTCGTTACTTAGTTGCGTTTCAAGTTCGTAAAAAACGTTTTAACTATAATTCGTCAGCCATAAGCTAGATTACATACAACTATAATTCTAAGATCGGTAGCCAACAAAATCTTAACATATTGATTCAGCACATAGAAAAGTTCAAATATGTGTTGAAATAGAGCGTTGTAGTTCTTTGTATATATATAATAAGGTGTAGTATCTCTGCGTGTGTCGCGTAGCTCGTCCTAAACCGCTGATCACACCGACTTCTAAGTAGTACCAAACAAATCGTCTCGGTCCTGAAGCAGTGGCGGCGCCAGGATATTTTCGTTGGGGGGGCTGAGGTAAACTGTGGAGGGCTTCCCAAAATGCCATCAATGTGAAGTATAGATGGTAAATTATAATAATGTAAATACCAAGATACATTTCAGAAAGGTGTACTATTTTGAACTGCGTTTTCAATACAGTTTTCATTGGAAACTCATATTCTGATTAATAATTCATTATTACAAATTAGAAATAATCTGTTTATGAAAATATGCGTATATGTAAAAGAGGAAGCTCACCTAAATTCCACCCAAGGTAATACATAATAATAAAGAAAATCAAGATTAGTTTAGATTGAACATTTAATATACCATTAAGAGTAAAGCTACAAATCAAAAGAAATATAACATAAAGACATAGTTTACATAGCAGAAACGAATTATCCCATGTGAAGTTAATACACTCTGAGGAAAAATAAGGTCACTATCAGGCTAACTATCTTTCATCTTAATGAAGACGTTGAGTTCTACAGATCTATGTCTCTTTGATGTTAATTGTTAAGCAACAACGACGATTGTGTTTTCCATATTTTATGAATATATGTAGGTAGCAATATTGGGGGCTGAGGGGGGCTTGAGCCCCCCTTTGGCGCCGCCACTGTCCTGAAGTTTTCATAAAGGTAATATTTTCACCCCATCTCATGAACTGCTGAACGCACAAAGTTCTAAATGGTACCAAACGAATATTCTCGGCCCCAAAGTTTCCACAAAGGCGAGACTTTTCGCTAAAACACTTTACGTGAATTCCCGTGAGTAGACCCAAAATATGTCAATAATTTACACAAGATCACGTAAATAAGTGTGCCTAGTAATTACCATTTGTAGCTTGGTTAAATAAATTAAACTTACTTTATTGGGGCAATGATTATTCAGCGAAAAAATGCAAAATAGTACTTGAAGTATTAAATTTGTATTTTAATGGTCCTGTGAATATTGGCCTTAGGCCCAACAGGTTCGCTAGTGTAACAACAGCGATAACGTATAAATTCAATTCAACACGTAATCGAGCTTGCACGGTACACTGAGACAAAACATTATGAACTAGTTGGCTACCGATCTGCAGGATTATAATACACTGAAAAAACAATTATAGCCCAAGTTTTAAATTATATTGTGTGATTTATGAGTTCTGTCTGACTACACGTTGAAGCAATGCGTTACAATTCTGTAGATCAGTAAGCTTAAAACGTACCGATTCAAAGTGTTGTGGCCCTAATGGTTAGCCATATGCGTCAGCAAACAGTGAAATGTAATCTCCACAATTCTAATCGGTGAACTTGGGTATTGTTTGGAGGGTTTAGCTTGCATTTCGAACAAATGTAAAAATCATACAGTGTAGCAAACACGAGGAGTTTGAAGTTGAATATATCACCCAAACATTCTACTCAATTTTTAAAATGTTTAAGTGTACAAGAGCTTGATAAAAACAAGTAGGAGCACACGACGATTAATCCCGTACGACATGTTTTGTTTTAATTCTGACGAAAATTTGTCGTTAGTGGAGGAAGCAAACATTACCTAGGGGAGGTTAACGCATATGCGAGACCAAAACGAGTATTTCTATGGAGATTACGAATATGACATCCAGAAAAATGTGGTACTTACAGACTTTAAATGGAACAATTCCTAAAATGTAGATAGTAAAACGCGGCCATGAAGTGTATGGCATCCTTAAAATTATTACCTGCGCCATCTGGATTAGACATGATAGCGCCCTGGTTACTCCACCTACGAGATATTTTCTCGTTAGTTTTATTTAGATTTCAAATTATTAAAGTGCACTAAAATTTCAGAAAGACGAAAAATGTGTTTTGATTTTAGATTTTTGTCTTTTGTAAATGTTTTATGTTATCACTTCAATTAATTTGAGCATCATTTATTAGATAAATCTAACTTTCTCGGTAACACTATATATGTGTGTGTGTGTGTGTGTAATTCACCACCCTTGTCTTTAGATCTTACAACGCTAAAATCAGGGGGTTCGATTCCCTCGGGGAGCTGAGCAGATAGCCCGATGTGGCTTTGCTATAAGAAAAAACACACATTCAAAAAACATACACTTTAGATTATTTAATAACACTTAAATTATCGCACTGTGATGTTAATAAATACGTTTGATTTAAATTTTGACTTTTATGAAAACGTAGTTCTGAAAGGTTAGTACGTTGGTGGCGAGAAATGAAGTCACAGAAAAACAATTCACAATTTTGGCTCGGAAAAAAATCACAATGTTTTTAATGCCTAAACACAATGTAAAATAATACTAGAAAAATATTTCTAAGTTATTTACTTTTTGCAGTATATTTATAGAATTATGCATGATATGTATCATTATGTAAGAAATACATGACATGACATTAATAACACAACTTATATGGTATTGCATGTAAGATGTGTTATTAATTTTTGTGTCATGTACTTTTTCTGTGGCTTCCCTTCTACATTCAGCATGTTAAGGCAGTCGACACAGCTCCATTATACTGTTTAAACTTCACGTTAAAACAAATGAGAAAACGTGAAAACCTCCAGAATGTTTTCCTATCTTCTATTTTATTATTTTCTGTTTATTTAGATATTCTACCTTGATTTTTGTTTCATATAAAGTTACAGAAGAGGTTATCTGCGCATAACCGACTCAAATTTTAAACTGGTAAGCCAGAAGGAAGACGGTTAACAGCACCCACCCTTCTACTCTTGTTTTATCGAATAGTACGACTTGATTGGCACAATCACGACCCCATAATGTGGAGTTTCCAATGAGTTTGATAACTTTTCAGAATGTGTAGATTATATTGAAAGGATTACAAATGTTTGTAGTAGTAAAGTTAGAAACAAAACGACTTTCACGCTCCAGCTAACAGTAAAAACTTTCCTTTTCTTTTATTTCTGCGAACATTTCGCCCTTGTGGTTTCTTCAGGGCTAGTAGCACAAGTTACGCCTTTACTATTAGTTCTAAAGAAATCACAATGGCGAAACGTTGGCAGAAATAAAAACAAATCAATGATTACTGGAGACTCAGGACTGTTTTGTTTTAACTTTAAATTCAAAACAACCAGTTTTATGACTTATTATTTACCCACTTGCTTTTAATATTTAAAATGACTGTTGTTTATCGTATGGGTGTTTGTATGCTTTGAATTTCGCACAAAGCTACGCAAGGGCTGTATGCGCTTGCCATCTCTAAGTTAGCAGTGTAAGACTAGAGCTAGCAAACATCTCCCACTTTCAACTCTTGGGTTATTATTTTACCATGCTGGGCCCGTACATAAATCAATATGTATGTATATGCAAAATGTTATTTTGGGATTTCATTTCGACCCATATGGGAACATCACAAGCCTTCTTACATGATATGTATTTGGTTTTCTGTTTCGTAGGCAAAAGTTGATAATACAGTCATTAGTCAGTTAATAATTAAGGATAATTTGAAGTATCATATTGTGCCAGCGACGTTCAGATTACGAGTCGAACACCCTAACCACCTGGCCATGCAGGGCCTTTGTATAGGTATTTAATAGACCGTTATTCTATGTCCGGCTCTTTTCTCTTAAAATGAAAAATAATAAATAATTTAACGAATAGTTTAACTATATATTACTTAGAGTTACAAAACAATTTATTTGTTAGTTTTATGTTAAGCACAAAGGTAAACAATGAGGTATATTTGTTATGCTTACCAAAACCCGAATTTTGGTGCTATAATTGAAAGAACAGACTTTAAAAAATAAGATAACAGGTAAAGTTGATTGCTTAAAGAGTGGATCTATCTACACAAGTGTGTGAGATGGATTTATTTAATTTCATGTAACTTCATGTTGTTGAATATTACGTGTTATTATTTAAAAACTGGTGGGAACTGATTATTTGTTTGAATTTCGTGCAAAACTACACAAGAGTTGACTACGTTGACCGTCATTAATTTAGCAGTGTAAGTTTGTTTGTTTTGAATTCCGCGCAAAGCTACGCGAGGGCTATCTGCGCTAGCCGTCCCTAATTTAGAATTGTAAGACTAGAGGGAAGGCAGCTAGTCATCACCACCTACCGCCAATTCTTGGGCTACTCTTTTGCCAACGAATAGTGGGACTGATCTCACATTATAACTTCCCCAAGGCTGAAAGGGCGAGCATATTGTGTGTTATGGGGATTTGAACCCGTTACCCTCAGATTACGAGTCGAGTACCTTAACCATCTGACCGTGCTGTGCCTACACAGTTTAGGATCTTCGAGGATCATCCATATGTATATCAATCTACGTAACTGGTATTTGTAGGTCCTAAGCAGCGATATAAATAGTTTTACATTTTTTATCCATTTTACCAATTTTTATAGTGTCAAAATTGGCCATGTTGGGATTGCGGTGAAAAAGACATGTTGAATTGGCTTATGAATGTTGGCCTCTTTTTTTTTTTTCTCACTTCGTTTTTATTGTCATAACTAATATCCGTTTATGTCAATAGATTGGTTTGTTTCTTTCGAATTTCACGCAAAACTATACGAGGGCTATCTTACTTTCGCAGTGTAAGAGTAAAGGGAAGGTAACAAGACATTACCACCCACCGCAAACTCTTGGGGTACTATTTTACCAACAAATAGTGGAATTGATCGTCACATTATAACGTTCCTACGGCTGAAAAGACAAGCATGTATGTTGTGTCAGGTATTCGAACCTGCGACCTTCAGATTACGAGTCAACCGTCCTAATCACTTGGTCATGCTGAGCCGCACTAGACAGGTCTATTTAGTTTTGTGTAAAAAATTGTAATAATATTTTAACAGTAGTTAACGTATTGTATTGTAAGAATATTCCTGATAAACGACTGAGCGTAGCCAAAGTAGTTAGCTTAGTGGACTATAAATCCGAGTGCTCATGGTTTGTGTCCTATAGCTGCACGATTGCTTTCTATAATTGTGAGTGCTGTTGACAAACTGCATTTCCTTTAGTATGTAATTTCAAAATTAGGGCGTGGCTAACGCAGTAACCCTTCTGTGCTCTATCACGAACATTTGAAACAAAGAAATTAAATTTTAAATGATAAAACCGAGGATTAAAATCTGCACATTTGTTTTCGGGACTGATGAGATCCTTGAACTCAGTTTGTCAAAAATCATTTATAAATAAACTGACTCTAAATGCCAGCTAAAGATATTGTTTGTAAAGACTCCCGAAATGACGCAGTTTTTTTAAAGGTTAACTGTACTTTACTCCAAGAGAGTTTCAGGAGAGGAAACATTCAGTAATCCAAGTATTTTTCACTTCCTTTTAGCTCTATAGCGCAGTCAAAAAATATTGAATTTTGATGGAACTTGGAGGATTTATCTAGAATATTATCCTTCATTGTCCTACCTCAAATGGTCCGTATCCGTTGATAACGACGAACATACGGACGCATTTTTGGAGGACCGAACATCATCAACACTACGTGGCTAAAGTATACGTTATACAGAGTGCCCATCCAGATTATAAATGTATTTATTAGTAAATACGCCCCAAACTGGCAGAGTGGTATGTATGTGGACTTATAATGCTAAAAACCAGGTTTCGATACGCGTACTGGGCAGAACACAGATAGCCCTGTGTGCAGCTTTTGTGCATACTAACAAAACAAATTATATGTATTTGCTTTCAAATGTAGAAAACAAAACTTTCACACTTGTAAAGTTAGTTTTTTGTAATTGTGTCGTTGTAACCTAACTGAAGTTTGTTGTAATATAGACGAGAATATTCACGAAATAATTTTTTTCAGTTTATTTCATCTACACTGTCTATAGTTTCTGTTATTAAAACAACAGTTTCATATAGATGATGAAAACATTTTGCTTATTCAGTTTCTGGGATAACTGAACTTCGTAATCTGTCGCGGGTTCATCGCATAGCCCTCCCAGCCGTGGGGGCGTTATGATCAATCCCACTATTCGTTGGTAAAAGCCCATTGGCGGTGGGTGGTGATGACTTGCCTTCCCTCTGGTCTTACACTGCTAAATTAGGGACGGCTAGCACAGATAGCCCTCGAGTAGCTTTGTGCGAAATTCCAAAACAAACAAACAAACAGATAACTGAGGGTGTTACTATGGTCCCTCAGTGATTTGCCGTTAAGTTTATAATGCTAAAAATGATGTTTCAACAGCTGATGTGAAATGTGGGCAGATTGCAGGCTGTTGTGGAGCTTTGTGCTAAACAAAAAACACACATGTATGTAGCGCCATCTGTCCAATCAACTTAGAAATTACAGAACAGAAAATGAGGTAAAATTAGAGTTTCATAAAACTTTAAAACGTTTCTTGCTTCTTTGTTGTTGATAAAATGAAACCCCACATTTCCAACGGTTAAATAACTTGATATTAAATATGTTTAGCGCATGAACAATACGGGCAATAATAGGGTAAATATCTATCATTAAATCCTGGAGTGACTCCTTTCAGAAACCTGTCAAGGACTACTACTACTGAAGAATCTGGATTAATGTTCAAAGGAAAGTAACGAGTCCTAGCATGGCCCGGTGGTTAGGAGGCTCGACTCCAAATCTGACAGTCTCGGGTTAGAATACCCGTCACCGACCATGCTCAAACTTTCAGCAGTAGGGGTGTTGTAATATCACGGTGAATTACAATATTCATTGGTAAAAGAACAGCCCAAGAGTTAGCGGTGGGTGGTGTTTCACTAGTTGCATTCTCTCTAGTTTTTTATTGCAAAATTAGGAGCGCCTAGTGCAGGTAGTTTTGCACAAAATTCACTAAATCAAATAATGAAAGAGATTTATATTTTAGAGTATAAGCGTCCTAAATCGAGAGATGTAACTGACGAAGAATATATAAATAACAAAGATTGTTCATCTGCCTTAGATCCTAATGATGGTAACGTAATGTATATTTTGACCAATAACGTACACTCTCAGAACAAATTACTCTCTAGGTCGATGTTGATGGTCATGATTTCGTTACTGATACTGATTACACAAAGTTCAAGTGCACGTGAACAATTTGACAAGTTTATATTGTTGATGGTAATCAACATTTGTTTCTGAGAAGTTTTCATTGACTCGAACTTAGTTCAACAGAGAGTACACTCAAACAGCTGTTTCCGTTTTGCACTCTCACATATGAATTTCAGTTGTATCTGGATGGATAATTAAACTGTTATTCAGAACCTGAAAGTTTTTCACTTGTCAAAAAGAATTCCTGAAAGACCTTCGAAAGTGGTATTTTTTACATAATAAAAACAGAATAAAAAATTCCAAAATAAAACAACAGACACTACAATCGTTGTGTAGGAGAAAAGACATCAGGAAATGTGTTCATGATTGATGTTTTTACATAATAAAAACAGAATAAAAAATTCCAAAATAAAACAACAGACACTACAATCGTTGTGTAGGAGAAAAGACATCAGGAAATGTGTTCATGATTGATGCGTGAGCGTGATATTTTTACAGCAGTTTCTCTGATAACACCATGTAACACAAATTTTGTTCATGAATAGTATGTGTTATTTTTTAATTGCTTATGTTGTAAAAGTAGTGAAAATGGACATTATTCCCTTCAAACTTTGCTTTTGTGACCTGGGTAATGAAATTTAGAAATTAACCTATTTTCTATGTAAAAACGGGCAAATTTGCACATTTTTATTTACATAAGGTCTGAATAAAACAACATATGAATCAAGATATACATATATTTATACTAAAGTTATACAAAAATGTTTAGAAGTGAGGAGTTTTTCAATATTTGCATCAATAATGTAAATCACTTTCATGTATCAGCTCCCAAGTATAGTCCCCCATCATGTTTTTGTTTTATGTCCCTTGATAGAGGCATTCAAAGTCCAGTGTACCTTAATGGAAGAGCTTACCTTGCTCCTCTGAGTATGCTCCCATGTTCTCCTTAAATTTATCAAGATGAGCGTCAAAGATATGGATTTTCAGGGACATCCTGCAGCCCATTTTGCCGTAGTTCTTCACCAGAGCCTCAACCAGTTCCACATAATTTTCGGCCTTGTGGTTGCCCAAGAAGCCCCAAACACTGCGACAAAGTTGCCACAATATTTTTTCCTTCCTACTGAGCTTCTTGGAGAATTCTGTGCACCCCAGGATCATCTTTATTTGTGGTCCAACGAAGACACCAGCTTTGACCTTTACCTCAGACAGCTTAGGGAAAAAGTCTCGAAAATACTTAAAGGCTTCAGACTCCTTATCAAGAGCTGTGACAAATTGTTTCATAAGACCCAATTTTATGTGCAATGGTGGGAACAACATCTTCTGGAAGTCCACTAGTGGCTCACACTTGACATTGTGCCTCCCCACAAAGAACTTGGTTCAATGTAGCCAGTGCTTCCTGTTGTAGTGTGCTGTGGTATCCCTGCTGTCCTAAAGGCAAAGATAACAGGGAAACTTGGTAAAACTTCCTTGGAGATCCATCAGAAATGCCACCATTTTGAAGTCTCCGATAACCTTCCAGCCATACTCATCATACTCCAAAGCTTCAAGCAAGGCCTTCACGCTATTGTATTCTTCTTTGAGGTGCACCGAAATATATTTAAATTTTAAAAGGTCTAAAACTTGTATAATATAAAATCTTACTATTCAAGCAAAAAATGTCCGTCTTACTTTCTAGAGTTTTTGTGTGTTTTTTTTTTTTTGCAGTGCTCGCAGGTAAAACGAGGTGCCCAGGGTTTGTCTTGATCCCCGACAAGCATGCTCAACAAATATACCTTGTAGGCTTCACACATTTTAACAGATGCTGTCACAGAGTACGTTTTCGCTCTTGTCTTGATAAATTAGCCACATACATAGCAGAATGCGTTTGGAGAATGATTCCAGCTTCTTGATGCCATCTCTGATAAAATCAGATAGGTCTATGTGTCCACTTAGGCAGTTAGAACTAAACTGAAGTGGTGAGTGGTGAGCCACTTTATATATTACTATGGAAAGTTCTAGAAAATTATCGTGAGTTCTACAACATTCTAGAAAGTTCTAAAAAATTCTTGTAAGTTCTTAAAAATTCTCTATCAGCTACTCAGTACTGAATCTACCTGGAATGTTCTGGAAAATGTGTAAATTTGAAAATTTCATTACCCAGGTCACAAAAGCAAAGTTTGAAGAGAAATAAAGGTTTTTTCCATTTACTTTAGGCATAAGAAATTGGGAAATAATACTTTCTGCCTAGGGACAAGAAAAAGAAAAATTTTGTTACATAGTGTAATCAGTTTAAATCGTTATTTTGTGTTGCCATGACATTAACTACAAAGAACGTAATACAAAGAGCAGAAAGTAATTTAAATTCTAAGTTACAAAGCTAGTCTACAAATATGTAAAACAAATAGAATAAATCATCAAAGCAAGAAACTGAAACCTAAAATTAGGAATCTCTTTTGTACTTGATTAAGGAAGCACATTATGCTGATATAATAATAACTATTTATAAACATAATAAATTGTTTTATTTTGGGGGAATATATTACATGTTACGACAAAACATAGCACGTCCCTCCTCCAAAATAAATTTCTTTAGTGCATAAAATAGATGGAAGCGACAAATAGCAATTAATATACAAGCGAAGAGAAGTAACTTAATTACTTATTGGTGGTAATTAGTGTGTAAGTTAAGGGAAAATTATCTAATTCTTTAACTGACAATTGATGAATTGTTTATGGTTGTTGAAACAGTTTTTAAGAGTTATTTGAATATGCCCAACGAGTTAATAGTTTCACTTTTTACAATGATAAAAATGTAAAGAAAATGTCTATGCGAGTAGTCACTTTTGTGAGTGACTTTGTATTTTCAGAGTAGTTGTTGTTGAAATACATATCTAAATACTTTACGCTGTAGCAGGTCTTGGCGCGTACTTTATAATAAGTAGGGTTAACTATTGTATAGCAAGATATATTTAACATTTGCATGAACCAAAAATTTTGTTCTTCTAAAAGGAAACAGTAAAAAAGTAAACCCGAATTGAAGACTTGAACTCGGCCCGGCATGGCCAGGTGGCTATGGTGCTCGACTCGTAATTCGAAGGTTGCGGGTTAGAGTTCTCGTCACACCAAACATGCTCGCCCTTTCAGGTGTAGGAGCGTTATAATGTGACGGTTAATTCCCACTGTTCGTTGGTAAAAGAGTAGCCCAAGAGTTGGAGATGGGTGGTGATGACTAGCTGCCTTCCCTCTAGTCTTACACTGCTAAATTAGGAACGTCTAGCGCAGAAAGCTCTCGAGTAGCTTTATGCGAAATTCAAAAACAAACAAATAAACAAGAATTCAACTCATCAGCTGAGTTTACTGAGCGACAGTCAATGGTATATCTGTAATGCTACATCTGCATTCTGTAATACGTTTCAAGAGCCTGCTGGGCAATGAGTTGGGTTAAATAAAAGATAGATCGACAATAGGATTTTTACACATATTGGCAGATCATGCTTCACTAAAATGAATATGTTATTTTTCAACATTTGCTAAATACCAAGAATCACTTTTCCTCTGTGATATATAGAAGCATATCATACATTTTATATCTTCTTTAGTAATGTCAGACTTTGTGTAGCTTTGCATAACAACAAAACAAACAAACAAGTAAAGTAAGAAGTTTTAGAATTTTTTTCAGTTATTTAGTTTCTATACTTTAATTGCGCAATACGTGGTCTATGAAGACGTTGTTGTTACTTTATTCTGACTGCTTTGTTTCTTTATTCTCTGTAGTGAATAATGCCTATTTTAACTAATAGGATATTGTAGTAACATACAGTGTCCAGGTTGAAAAGATTAGAGCAGTAATATCGTTTGCTGGTGTAGAATAAACGATCAATCCGATCAATTTTATGAGAAAACAAAAGTCATGAAGTGAAGCTGTCGACTGGACAAAGAAAGCGAATTTACATTTTAAATTAATTTGCAATTTCTTTTCCTAGTTTCTTCTAGAAGATTGTCAAAGTGGAGGCTTCTTTCAAGAATAACCTCTTCAGTTATATGTGAAGTAATTCTGTATTTTTTTTGTTTCGAAGTGACCACAAAGTTACACAATGGGCTATCTGTGCTCCTGGGGGACGAATAATTATGAAGAAAAAACTGCGAAGTTAAACATATTTCACTGTAGTCAAATGTAATTCCGCCTGCACAAGTACGCATGCCATACTTTCTGTTTGTTTATTTGTTTGTTAGGATAAATACGTTATTCATTATTCTTATTTGTTTGGTCTAATGATTTTACCTTACATTTAAAAAAAAAAAAACAGTCAAGTTATCAACTACAGAACGGTTCCTTTATTTTTAACATAATATGCAGTTATTAAGATCATTATCTATCTTATACTCTTCCGTTTATACCTGAAAATATCACACAACCGTAAAAACAGTTCGAATGTGCACAGGAAATTTTTTACAAGATTCTAACTTAATAATAACTATATGTGGTAATAGCTCCCTGCAAAATGTCAAAGCTAGAAACCTAATTTTTCCTACAACAGCTACGCCAAAAAAAAACTAAAATAACATTTTTTGTACGTAGTTTGAAAAAACCTTTTATATCTTCAAATTCATGATTTTTTTTAATTCTCCAACGAGTCACAAGATGATTCTGTCTGTTTATCCAGAAAAGACCGTTGTTACATCGGGCGTGCCAATTGCTCAGTAGCGAAGACAAAATTATAGCAGGACATTTAAAGTATCATATATCTTAGCAACTAAATTTTAACTGTTATAATATATATATAAGTTCCTGGAGGGTTTCGCTATCTAAAAAACAACAAAAATCTGTCAAACAAATTTACGTTTTGTTTATATGCTACGTTATTATTATTATTTTATCATGATGATTTAATCACAGTTTTGTGATCCACACGGAATAAGTGTCTTCTTCTTTCTTCACTTGGTGATCAGAATATTGTTGTTTGAATAAATATCGTTCAGAGCAAAAGTGAGAGTCAAACTATTCCTTATACGCGCGTTATTTTCTCGAACGACTTTCGAAAATAGGGAAGGCAGCTAGCCATCACCACCCACCGCCAACTCTTGGACTACTTTTTTACCAACTAATAGTGGGATTGACCGTCACATTATAACGCCTCCACGACTGAAAGAGCGAGCATGTTTGGTGTGACCGGATTTCGAACCCGCGACCCTCAGATTACGAGTCGAACACCTTAATCCACCTGGCCATGCCGGGCCTATGTTTATAGTAAGTTAATTACCTTTATTCTGTTAATATGTTTACTTCCTTTTTTCGTGGTTAGGATTTCTCTAACTACCCATGTGCGACCACTGGCATTATATATGTGTTTATAGTAATTCGGTTGTCTTTATTCTGTGGATTTGTTTATTCCCTTTTTTTATGGTTGGGATTTCTCTTACTAGCCATGTGCGACCACTGGCATTTTACAAAGATTAAAACAACTGAGCTAAAATAATATCTTCAAAATTACTGATTACAGATTATTTCACACAAAATACAAATAGCAGTAAAACCTTGTAAAATATAATTTATGATTCCATCTAAGGTGTAAGGTGATTATGTTAATCCGATTAAATCATTTGTTGTTGGTTTGGTTTGTTAGTTCTTTTGCAAAACTTAAAAATAATTTACCAACATGATTTTATCTAAATGGTTACTTAAAGTTATCGATAATGAATGGTCTTCTTTCATTAGAAAGATGTTTGATATTTTAAATTAAGTGTTTAACAACATTTTAAGAGAAGAAGCTATTACTTAAGCTAGGTAGCCTAAATAATGTAATTGATTTGTATCACTTTAGACAATATTACAACTACAGGTTATAACATACAAATATATACGCATGTGCTTAAAAAAATTCAATTCGAAAAGGTCTCGGCAAGTGATTAGGAAGGAGACTTTGGTTATATTGCGCCTTTAAAGACTCCAGATATCTTATTTTTAGTTCCCAATGCCCCGACGTGGGTAAATGGTTAGGGCTCTAGACTCGCAATCTGAGGGTCATGGGATCGATTTCCCCACCAAACATTCTCGCCCTTTCAGCTGCAGGAACGTGACAGTAATTTCTACTATTTGATGGATGGTGATGACTTGCTGCCTTCCCTCTAGTTTTTTTACTGCTAAATTAGGGATGATTAGCACAGATAGGCCTCGTGTAGCTTTGCGCGAAATTAAAAAACAAACAGGCAAACAAAATTTACAAGAGGGAAACTGTCCATAAAAAACTCCAACAATAAAAACAATATTTTTACATATTTACAGCAAAAGGCTAGATCCTGATTTAAATAACAACTAAGTTACAAAGTTTTCATGCTCATATTTTAATATTTTTCATGGTTATTATTCAGATAACTGTAAAACAATGATACATTATACAATTCATATTCTTCCAACACAGTTGACTGACGAAAATTATGTTACAGAAAAGTCTTGGAAACTACTGAACGGTATACATTATGGAGCTAATAATGCAACTAGTCACTGAACAGCTAAAAACTTGACATTATGTAAATTACGGTTGTATTTTCTCTACAGTAAAATATCAGTATTATAAATATATTTCAGACACAGTTAAAGAATTGTTGTTTATAGTTGTACAGATGTAACACTGTATTAGTATTGATCATGTCCACTGTAAGAAGAGACAGTCTTATCTCTCTCCGCTTTTGCCCCCCATTGGCACAGCGATTGGTCTGTGGACTTGCAACGCTAGAAACTTGGTTTCAATACACGTAAATGACAGAGCACAGATAGCTCATGGCTTAGCTTTGTGGTTAACTTCAAACAAACCCTATCCACTTTTATTCAAGTAAACTATGTTATTTCAAGCGAAGTGATTATTATGATTTGATTTAACAGGTGGATCTTCCTGTACACCATGACCAGGTTTAAAGGCTTTTTCTCAACTTTACTTGATACTCATGGAGACGGAGAATGTACCAAACTTTATTTTAACAACGTCTATCACTACGTCAGCTCCCTCATTAGGAGTTATCTGTTCGGAGTGGGATGCCAAAGGGTTCTCCTGTCCTGAAGAACTCGTTCAGTTGTTTGTATCACCAAATAGACGTACAAAAAAAGATAGACCTCAATAGGTATGAAACTACTGATACACGAGACAATAAATACTACTTGAGACGGAATAACGTCATCGTCGTAAAACATTCTCATAACAAGCAACGAGTGAGGAGAAAGGAGTACATCAAACCTGGAGCTAATAGACTTAATCTTAGTAGCACTGTAAAGCTAAAAAAACACAACGACTAAGAGCCAATCACAGAGAAAGAAATCAAATGCACAACCTGAACCAAACACTACCGATTTTCTCCAATGACACTAAATTGACAAAGATAGAAACTCTTCGTTTTGTTTACAAGTATCTCTGGGATCTTTCAGAAAGTCTAAAAATGATAGATTCCAGGAATCCAGAGGCTTTTATGGAGAGCGGGGCTTTGAAAGACTTGATGGTTTCTCTTCCTAAAATGTGTCCAAGGCCATTTAGTCGTGAACTTGAGTATACGGTGGATACAAAATTTCCTTTAGCTCGGTCTAGCGCCTCGCTAACTTGGAACTGGCTATTACCCAAGCCTTTCATCCGTGACACAATATGTCAGTACCTTGGGAGATTCCAGTGAAACGAATTTCCCGTCTCAGCGATCTCAGTTTACACTTCATATCTCAGTCTCAGACTCAGTGATACAACAATAAAAACATTTATAGTTATTAAATTCATTGCAACAGAGACAGATGATATCATTAAAAAATTATTTGTTTAAGGATGAAGACAATATGTGTAAAACTAATAGAACTTAGTACAATATCATTTTTGGTGGGCCCAGCAAATAGTCCAATGTGGCTTTATTACAAGAAAACACACACACACAACAACAACATTTTCTGAAAGTCATTTTTGTAATGTTGTTTACTTGTGTTTCTTTTGCTCCCAAAACAGGTTGTTCCGGCTGGGCGTGGTCTAGTTGTTAACGTGCTCGATATGCAACTTGAAGGGTTCATCATTCGTAGCCACTTGTTTCAAAAACGTGCATATTAAATAATGGTCGTAAAACCATACTATTCAGTCAAATAAAAGTACCCCAATATCTGGCAGTTAATCGTGTTTATAGTTTCAAAATTAAAAATGGCTATGTGCAGATGGCTTTTGTGTAGTTTGCGCGAAAATTCTTAAATATTTACGTTAAACAGCTGAAATATGTCATCACCAAAATAACTGATATTTCGTTAGTATCGTGCATGCTTTGCTTTACATTCCGTTTCAAGTATGGTTAATGATTGAGTTTAGAAATTAAAAAAAACAACATATGTATCAATTACCATATGACAAAAATGTGTCATGAACGTCTTTTAAAGTGTTTTATAAAAGTACCTAATTTCACGGGAACAAATTTGCACGTACCTACGAACAAAGCTACAATTTTACTGACACATGCACAAATTAACACGTGAAATATATTCCAATAGTTTTTGTAACTAACAATAGAGGGTGCTACTGTAGTGTTACTACCGTGAATTTCAATTTTTATTTGTTTCTTTGTTTTTAATTTCACGCAAAGCTACACGAGGTCTATCGCGCTAACAGTCCCTAATTTAGCAGTGTAAAACTAGAGGGAAAGCAACTAGTCACCACCATCCAATGACAACTCTTGGGTTACTCTTTCACCAACGAATATTGGACTTGATTGTAACGTTATAACGTCCCCATGGCTGAAAGGACAAGCATGTTTAATGTAACGGGGATTCGAACTCGAGAACCTCAAATAGCGAGTGGAACGCTCTAACTACCTGACCATGCCTGGCCATCCAAAATTAACTACTAGCTGATCGCGTGTAAATTTAAATTGTATATTTATAAATATGAAACTTAGAAATAACAGACCAAAGATGCTTATAAAAATCTGCTTTTTGCAAATGAAGAATAATCAAATCTATAAATATGTCAAAAGTTTGGTTTTCTAGGATTAATCACAACATTACGAACAGTAGACAGAGAAACGATGTATTTGAAAATACGAAAAAGTAAAATTAGATATTGGTGACAAAACTGTTTTCTGTACGCTCAACAGTACAGCATAATATAATTCATTGTTTATGAGTTTTGTAATGAATCTGAAACTGATGGTTCAACTTTGCAGTTAACTTGTTGTATTGCTGTAAAAAGAGAATTTTTACTTAGCTTGCATGATCAAAATTAACAGTGTTCTTTAAGTGTTTTCTTGGGCCTCCTATGTTGGCCTACCCTTGAGAAATATTATTAAGCTTAGGCCGAAAATGCAGATAGTAAGGATGCACAACTGAGGAATCAATGCGTTATAATAATTAAAATCAGCTAAATTACTTTCTACATGTCTTTAGACATGATCTATGTAAATAACTTGTTTTGATCACCATTGATATTCTAATAATACATCTTCTCGATAATCTATTGTACAGAAGTTATATTCATGTGGTGCCTCGTTATAAATTTAACGAGCCCATGAATGAAAACAAGAAAATCTTGAAGAAATTAATTCAAATCATACTTTAAAACTTTTTATATTCTAACACTAGATGGCAGTGTAATTACTTTTTCGTTCACGAACGATCTCTCAATATTAAATATATTTATTTCATTTTATTGTACGGGTTCATAAGCAGTTTGTGCTCAGTAATTGCTAACGCCTTTATCTTCATTACTGCAGATGACTCTTTCACATAAAGTTCTTTAGAGCTATTTATATATAGATAGATATAGATAAATAAATAGATTCATCTGTGGTTTAAAATACATAGTGTGAAGACGACGCCACCACGCGCATAGTTCAAAACTATTTCATAATAGAATGCAGACTCTTTTTTTTTGTTGTTGTTGTTAGTATACTACATAGTAAAAATTCGAGATAAGAGGAAGAGAGGTTAACCCTAAAAATCACCGATGGGTTCGTATTTAAAAAAAAATTTAATAAAATATTTATGCACCAAACTTCTTGTAGGTCCATGGATATTTTGTTTCCAGGTTTCCTATTAACATGTCAGTAATAATAAGAATAAACAAAGATATTATCAGTATTAAAGTTAATCTCATTAATTACTATTATAGTTTTTTTATATATCTTACATAGAAATTAACCAATTCACTTTTATCTTTCAATTCGTTAAACTGAATGCGTTGACATAAAATAAATAAATTCTAATATGATGCAATTTGTCGATGCCACTGGTAATGGTTGGTATGTAAACAAGTTGGTTATTTTAGGGTTAATAATACTACCTACCACAACATAGCGGGTATCATCCAGTGTGGGGAACTGTCAAGAGGCTTCTGGGAATATCGAAACAAAATTTTCGTTTATTTGTTGTTAAATACAAAGCTACATAACAGGATAAATGTTCTCTTCCCGTCGCAAATTTTGAAACCAACCCGACTTTTAGCGTTATAAGCCTTAAGACTTACTACAAAGCTATCAACTGGCTAAAACAAATATAAGTAAGGCATTATGCTAAGACAAATTGAATAAATTTCAGGTTGCGATTTGCTCGTATTATGAACACTAGTTGAGGTTTAATACTGAACACAATAATACAGTTGTAAAAATGCATATCAAGAGTGCTAATTAGCTAAAACGTTCATTGTAATCTTGAAATATTAACTATTTTTAATTGTTGTTTGTTATCAAACACACAGCTACGCAAATAGATATCTGTGCTCTGTCCCACACGGATATCGAAACTCTGTTTCTAGCAGGATAGGTCCACTGCTATGTCACTGGGAACAACTATTTGTAGTTACAATGGTAATAAGATAAGTAACTAGAGTTAAGAATTGTTGTATTTGTAATTTTAAACTGACTGTTAAACCTTTCACGGTTTGTTGAACTTAAGCGAAGTTCAGTATCACAATTTGTTTGTTTATAATTAATCATAAAGCTACACAATGGACTATATGTGCTCTGCCCATCACTGGTATCGAAACCTGGTTTCTAATGTTGAAAGTCCTCAGACATACTGCTATGCCACAGGTGAGTCAGTACTATTATATTTCATATAAACTTACTTACTCTACTAAATATATTTTCAACAACGTATTTGTATATTTTAAGTTTTTATCACAACTCTTTTACTGAAAAACAGATAAACTAATTATACGTTTAATCTTTGATTGTCAATGTATAGTGATACCTATAAAAGCAAGTAGAGACTTGAACATTCCTCGACCACATGACAGTTCACTTGTCGTCTTCACGCTTTTCTTCAATACCTGTCCTGTTACTAAGATGATGAAGACAGGCTTGCCCTGTAGCAATCACTATGCTGAATAAAATGGTGTCCAATGTTGAAGAAAGCATAGAAGTCTGGATGCTGCATCTCAGTTTGAAGCATTTGCCATATAAGTTGTAGATACTGTGATGAAGACTCCAGCAATCAATCATATTCACATAGGCATGTGGTTAGGTGACTAGCCATTGTATTTTTTTTATGGACTCTCTCAAGCAGGTTTTCTAAACAGAGTGTAACCGCAGAAACTACACTACCAACAAGTTTTTGACACATTTATGTTGTGTTCTGGAGAACTTTCAAAACATCATCCTGTATTTCACTTGATTCTATTTCCCTGTGAACCGCTATGAGCTCAAGTTCTTTGACAAATGTCTGCCCTGTGTTCTTAGTCATATGGATTTTAGGAAAACAGAAATCAAATACTCGTGTTGTAACAACTGCAATTAGAGCAGCATCCAAACGAAAACGCCTCAACTGCTCTTGTTGGTGCCCTTTAACTAAGTATGTGCCTCATAATGTTTTCAACGTACACATCTTCAAACAGGCCTTCGAGATCTGATGCTGACATCAGAGAAGTTCATCTCTGTGTGGAACACACCGAGACACTGAATAAGAGAGTACCAGTCACTATTATGTGATTTATTCGCAATGATTAGCTTTGCCTTTCACTATAAAGACTGGGCAAATGGAGGATAGGCTTCACCATAGTGATGTCAAATTTCTGCTACCACAAATCTCAGTGTTGAATAAATATAACTCATGGCACTTACATTCATGAGTACAATTGACAAAAATTTATCTGACAAAATTTCCTGCCCTTGCAGACAGTCTACATCATATCTGACCACCCAGACCTAGGGCCATGTGACTTTCTAGAAAAAAGCCTAGTTTTCATCATCAGTCATTTTGTCAAACAAACTTTCACTGCCATTTCCTTTTACAACTATATTTCAATCAACCACATCTGCACTTTTGTTGCAGTTATCTCCCATTGTCTGTAAAGTATCACTGAAAGTTATCAGATTGTCATTGTTTTCCTTCAAATATTCATCCATCATTTAAAATGCTTCTTTCTTTGAAGTATCAATAGGTCAATAAGTGGACTAGTATGTTATGGTTCGTTGTTTTCCTGCTCGAAAGTTGATGGTGCAAATCTGGTAAACAGCATTTGATGTATACAAATCTTGAGTGAAATCAATCCTGCTGCAAACCTCCTGTACCCAGCTGTTACCACGTTATTTGCGAGCATGTTTAGTTGTTGACTAAACATCTACAGTTTTTACAGGGAAAAGTTAGTAATGTTGACTGAACATCTATAGTTCTTACAGGGGAAAGTTAGTAGTGTTGACTAAACATCTATAGTTCTTACAGGGGAAAGTTAGTAGTGTTGACTGAACATCTATAGTTCTTACAGGAAAAAGTTAGTAATGTTGACTGAACATCTATAGTTCTTACAGGGAAAAGTTAGTAGTGTTGACTGAACATCTATAGTTCTTACGGGGAAAGTTAGTAATGTTGACTGAACATCTATAGTTCTTACAGGGAAATGTTAGTTGTGTTGACTGAACATATATAGTTCTTACAGGGGAAAGTTAGTAGTGTCGGCTGAACATCTATAGTTCTTACAGGAAAAAGTTTAAAATGTTGATTGAACATCTATAGTTCTTACAGGAAAAAGTTAAAAATGTTGATTGAACTTCTATAGTATATACAGGGAAAACACCACCGCTTCCCATCTTCCCTGATCACTTTGCAGGTTAGCTACAAAATAAACATTTCCCATTAAATCTGAAGTTAGGTTCCTCCTAACTTCTGAAGCATGTTCAACAATATAACTGCTCAAACCCTGAACCCTTCTATTCTCAGCCCTGCAGGCTAACCACCAAGATATTCTCGATCGAACTTTTTAAAGTGTATTTATTTCTCAAATAATCCTATAGTCATATACTTATATATGCATATTACGGATATGGAAATTAAATATTGGTTTTATTATAGAACGCTCACATATTTTCTAACTTAACAGGCTGTTTTGTTTGTTTTAAAAGGAGGAGGTGAAACAAAAAATGTGTATGTGTGTGTGTGTTTTCTTATAGCAAAGCTACATCGGGCTATCTGCTGAACTCACCGATGGGAATCGAACCCCTAATTTTAGCGTTGTAAATCCGTAGACTTACCGCTGTACCAGAGGGGGTGAACAGAAGTGTATACAAACATATCAAAAGAATTGAAAAAGGAATTAAATCTTAACGATAATTTTCTGTTTGTTTCGGATTTCATGCAGAGTTATACGAGGGCTATCTGCTCTAGCTGTTCTTAATTTAGCAGTATAATACTAGATGGAAGGCAGCTAGTTATTACCACCAACCGCCAATTCTTGGGCTACTCTTTTCATAACGAATAGTGGGATTGATCATAACATTTTAACGCCCCCACGGCTGAAAGGACGAGAATGTTTTGTGTGAGGGGAATTCGAACCTGCGACCCTTAGAATACAAGTCGAGGGCCATAACAACCTGGCTATGCCCGGCCCCTTAATGACAAAATCTTGTCGAAATGTCGTACATTTATAATAAATTTTTTAGTTACCCAGTCAAGTCGTCTCAAAACTTTTATAATCAAAAAAGTAACTTAAAGAAACGCAAAAAAGTCAAACCTTATTCAGTCTTGAAGAAAAAACTTATTTTCTTTTTAAAATAAACAAAATACATTCACATAAACATCAAGCAAAGTAATTAGTTTATGTAGATCTACATAACTTCTTACACAATAATATACAAGTACATTGTGTGTTTGATCGAGCTGTTTTGTTAGTGAATAGGGAAAAGTACAATGTTACGCAAAGTTGAGAAAGCTATGGCATCATAACCCGGACATAAGCACGTGAAATGTAACCATAGCAAGCCCACACTTACGTATCAATACAAAGTATATAGTTTGAAGTAGGCATGTAAAAATACTTTTTGAAATGTTTGTGGCTTAAATTAATAAGTGACGATTTATCATGAACTTAAATAAACCTACTTATATTTCACAATTATTACTTCTTGTTTAACTAAATTCTATGTTTCAAACATTCTCACGCTCCAAGATAAGAAGCAATATAATTTAAAATGTGTTTTTTTTTAACCCTTAAGTGAGTAATGATCACTAGAAAGTAAAATTTACAGCTTTGTCCAACTAGTTGTAAGATATATTTGGTATGGACGTATAAAAAATAAGAGCCTATTGTGTAAAACATTAACAAGGTAGAGAAAAAAAAACTAAACGTAACTTTATTTGTTAGTTGTATTTTTATATGTTAGTTGTGTACGAGTAAAAGAATAGTCTTTAATGAAAGGATAGTTAGATAATTTGAATACGTAAAAGTAAGCTTGTCACTTTGATATAGGCTATTATCAATGCAATTAGATTATTATGATAAGAAAAATAAACTTAATATTGTATGGGTTGTTACCGTAGCAACGTAACTGTTATCACAATAACAGCAAGTCAAGTACGGGTTGTTACTAGAACAGGTATATTGTCGCCATAACAAAGGCAAGCTAAAGAGCGCATGAGCTGTAAACACAGCAAACGAACACTTATGCGTCAATATTGAATACGTGTTTTAAAATGGTTTTAGAAGGTAACTTCGTAGGAAGCAGCGCAGTTATGCTTTCCTACTACAATACAATCAACACGTACAGCAAACTTGGCTTTGTCAATCAGCTATCTCGGGTTATTAGATATACAAAACATCCGGCAGAAATATCATATCTAGGTTCTGCCGTGTTTTATTAGCAGTCACTTGAGAAGTGCTAAAGGTCAGGTGGGAGTTGATGTAAATGCCATCTCCACTAAATAACATTTTGATGTATATATTTAATTACATAACCGAACACAAATTAATATTTTATTCTTAAGCCTATGTTATCTAGTTCAAACCGGTTTTCGTCTAAAAAAACAGTTCGAGAAACGAATTGTTAAAAATAGCTGAAAAAATTATAATAGTCCTTGCTCATTAGTCATCGTTTTTTAGAATTATATTAGGGGTAAACAGCATACCGCCATTATAAAGTTATATCCAATCAGTTATTTTAATTAAGAACTATTTATTCTAGTGTCGGGGCTGCTTGTTAGAGCGCTAGATTCGCAATCGAACCTCCTTCACTGAACATGCTATGGAGGCATTATGATACGACAATCAATCCCACTATTCACTGGTAAAATATTATCCTAAAATTGGCGGGTGGTGGTGTTGACTAGCTTTGTGTGTGTGCGTTATGTTTGTCGCTGACAATGTTTTGGGCTCCACGCTGAGTCATTCTTCGGGTCTCGTTTATTGTTTTATTATCATAGGTTTTAATAGTGACGAGGATTGCAGTTCTATTACTTTTGTGATGCTAACATAAAGCCTAGGTTGCACCGAGTCTACTAAATATTTTACTTTTAAGCTGTCTTAGTGGGACACAGTCAGTTTAATTCTATCAAGATTGAAAATCCAAGCCTTTTAACTGTATGCGTTGATGAGGAAGTATTACATACAATCACATTTAAGCTTGTTATTTTATTGTCAATTGTCAAAATTAAACATATCTGACGTAGGGTACCACAAAAGAGCTTCATGTTTCTTTTCGTCCTAGAATATACTTTTGATATTATTTAGAAAATTAAAATAATGTTAGCTTCAAAAAGTCAAGATGCTATACTGCAAATCTTTTTTTCATAAAGTATTATCTCAGCGTAATTAAACTCAACAATGCAGTTGAAATTACGAGAGAAATATACCTGTATACTTGTACTCTGTGGATATTTTAATCTTACAGGAAGTGTACTTTAATTGACTTAAAAAATAAATGTATATATGTGGGTTATTTAGTTCCAGCCATGTGCTGAACGATCACTAGAAGGTTACGCCTTCTCCTCAGCTAGGAGATGTTTCGAGAAAGAGCAGAAACAAGAAAATGAAATATTAAAACGGAATATAATTCCATTAGTTGTAGAGATATCTGTAATAGTAATAACATTGATAACTATATGCCCAAGTTAGCAATTGAAAGTATAAGTTAGCGTTATTTATTTATTATGTATTTCTAGTTTGAACACGAAATGTTTCTTGCCATGATGCAATGTTTTCTTCTTTTTGTTATTCCTGGAACATGCTTTAGCGTTGCAACTAATCTCTTACCAAATTACGTCACAATGCTCTCACTGCTATACCAGATATGCGTCAGTTACCCGAGAAGTCTCGTGTGACTTTTAGAATCGATTGGTGGCTCTTCAGGAAACATATACATAATATGGGCTGAGGTTCATGATGTACGATAACCAATCAAAATAAGAAACAAGGAGATGGGCCTCAGTGACTAAATATTTTGGTCATATTACAAGATGAACTAATAATAATGACTTCTGATGAAAGGAACCTTCCTACATATTCGTCAGAACGAAATGTATATCTTGCAAAGAATAATACATCTTAACTTCATGTGTAGAAGGTTATTTATTTGAATGCAAAAGTCAAATATGTTGTGGGGAGTGATATAAATGGATAACATCTAAACACCTTAGGTGGATGTATGTTACAGTTTCGGCTTATATGAAGCCAAAAATTGTAACAGTTATCATAACTATTGCTACTTTTTCTATCTAAAATTCTAGGTAAAGAACCTAAATCTCTACAGTCTCATATCTGGCCAAGCTGGGGCTACACAAATTGTAAAAATATAATATCTGGGTGTTATAGAATTACAAAATACTGTTGGGAAAATGTATTCAAAATGCAATGAGGGTGCGTAAAGATGATTTTTGTGATAGGTATGTATACTCTTATATATATCATAACATCCAATCGTTACATTTTAGGCTTAACTGTAGATAGTTGGAAGAAAGATCCCGTCGCTGCCCATATAAGGCAAACAGCTCAGAAACTTCATGAGCCTCACAATTGTTTTTGGTTTCAAGACTAAACGTTAAACGAAGCAAAGGTGTAATCAATATTATCAGTGCAGGTTACTCAGGGACAGGACAATCGAACACGCAAAGTTTAAATAGTGCTCTTCGACACACTACGAGCCATTGTGAGCCAGCCACTATCCTCTACAAGTACCTAGAGGCCCAGGTAAGGCTCTTCATCGATGTACACTCTGTGGAAACACGTCCTGTCGTGGAACAAAATAGCCTACTTCGCTTCTACCGGGGCTTTTAGCCCTGGTCTTGGCTTCCACCTTGGCCGGCATCATATTTAACTCTAGCTGCAGCCTCGCTATCACTGTTGGTACAGTGCTATGAGGCAAGATGTCGGTCAAAGGAGGCCTCCTCTTCCGGGTCGTTCGTCCCCACAGTTTTTCAAGTTGTGGGGCGGGGCTTGTAGGGTGAGGAGGCAAAACTCTTCTTCAGTCTCATTAGTGGAAAGTCTTCTTTTTTGTTCCTGATTGTGGTAAGTATGTTCTGTACATCGGCAACGATCAATTACATTACTCAATTACAGTAATGTTGTAATATTCATTAATATTGTAATAAATTTGTAGATGAAAATTAAAATTCAGTTTGAGGGTAGGTTGGTAGAGACCCTGATGACTAATAAAAGTGACTGGAGTACACGCACACCCCACGCCTAGTATTACTGCAGGCCTGGCATGGCCAAGCGCGTAAGGCGTGCGACTCGTAATCCTAGGGTCGCGCCCGCGTCGCGCTAAACATGCTCGCCCTCCCAGCCGTGGGGGCGTATAATGTGACGGTCAATCCCACTATTCGTTGGTAAAAGAGTAGCCCAAGAGTTGGCGGTGGGTGGTGATGACTAGCTGCCTTCCCTCTAGTCTTACACTGCTAAATTAGGGACGGCTAGCACAGATAGCCCTCGAGTAGCTTTGTGCGAAATTCCAAAACAAACAAACAATAGTATTACTGGAGCACAAAATTGTAGTTAATATAAAGTAAAAAAAAAAAAGGTATCGTGCAATAATTTACTTTAATTCTGCATGAAAGAAGTTCAAGTGCTGTAGCCTCTAGAAGTCGCTCTTGTTTAATAAAGTGCAAAACACACAATTTCATGTTTAACTGAGTCAAAATGGCGGTTGTGGTTGGCACAATGCTGTGCAGTTTTACAAGAAGAAATTGAGTATAGTTTTTCTAAACACTGTTAAAGTTTGCAGATGGTTGGTGGACGAAAGAAAGGATCTTTTTTAAACCTGTTGCTACGTGTCAAAAACAATGTAATACGTGTAACTGCTTTTGTGATGCTAATAAAATATGAATTTTAAAATATTAGATGTGTAGGCTATCACCAGAATAAAATTTTCGGTGTATTTTTTGTTTTTTTATTGTCCCTACTTAATCCTAACCCTCAGTAATATCGATCCCCAGTACTTTATTACATATACAGGCCCGGCATGGCCAGGTGGTTCAGATAGTCGACTCGTAATACGAGGGTTACGGGTTCGAATCCATGTCACATCAAACATGCTTGCCCTTCAGCCGTGGGGCGTTATAATGCGACGATCAATCCCACTATTCGTTGGTAAAAGAGTAGTCCAAGAGTTGGCGGTGGGTGGTGATGACTAGCTGCCTTCTCTCTAGCCTTACACTGCTAAATTAGGGACGGCTAGTGCAGTTAGTCCTCGAGTAGCTTTGCGCGAAATTCAAAGCAAACCAAACAAATTATATATATATATAATGTCTGACACATATATGATGTCAACACCATAATATACACACATATCTTCATTATACCATAAGCATGCCTAATGGGTGATGTATGAAAATTCTACTATGTATCAAGATAGATCTAAATATTTTAACTCGGAAAGTACAGACCAAACATGGTTATCGTAATATTTACCTCAAAGTTACAAAAGAGAGTTATTACCTAACAAAGTAAACTAATTGATGAAACAAAAGTAATGTAAACATTGTTATTGTAAATACCCGTTATCACACCACAATTTACGTAAATCGTTTCAAATACGTTAAGTCGACTCTACGCAATATTAACTTACATTTGACCTATGCTGTCAATTATATGGAACCTGCAAATGTTAAATTAAATGTCTTTGACTTTTACACCCCTTAAAAATAGACCCGGCATAGCCAGGTGGGTTAAGGCATTCGGCTCGTAATATGAGGGTTGTGGGTTCGAATCCCGGTCGCACCAAACATTCTCATCTTTTTCAGCCGTGGCAAAAGAGTAGCCCACGAGTTGGCGGTTGGTGATGATAACTAGCTGCCTCCTCTCTAGTCTTACACTACTAAATTAGGGACAGTTAGCGCAGATAGCCCTCGTTTGCGCGAAATTCAAAAACAAATAAACCCGTTAGAAACAGTCGCTCGAAAACAAGTGTAAAGCCTTTGATGTATATCCTGTGATGTAAGTATAACAGTGAAAATTACGGGATCATTAGCAAAGAGAATTCGAGGCCCTTCTCTATTCTTGGGTTAAAATTACACCTCTCATAGATATCAAAATATCATGAATTTCTAGGTCTGTTTACTTAAATATTTACGCTGCTAATGACGACCTTGCATAAAGAGACTTTATAGTATATGTGTGTGAATATGTTATATATGCACACACATAGGCATATTAGTGTGCATTCATTCCTTATCGAAAGAGTGTTAAAATATATTTACAGAATAGCAAAGATACAATCAATATAGACGGTATATATTATTATGCGTTATTCCAAAAGTAGTTCGTAAATGATATCCTAGTGATTAGTGTTCCTATATAGTAAATCTGTGGTCTGGAGTATGAAAATACACTTTGTATTTAAGTTCAGGATCGTGACGCTCTAAGATTATCGGTCAAATTTCACCACTGCAGCAAATAAGAGAAGCTCAAAATTTGGCAATGGATACTCTTGACTAATTACATTCCTTCTAACCTATCTTTTCAAAATTAGGGATGACTATACACAGTTAGCCCTCCCTTTATGCAGCTAGCTTTCAGCAAAACTACTTATTCAAAACTGACAAAAATCTAAGTGTAGCATGTAGTGCCATCTATTGTGAAAAATAAAAGTCGTGATATTTAGCATTAATGAATCATGAACAGCTCATGTCACTACAATTACTTTAAAATGTAGTGTGACATTAAAATTGTTTTCCATCAGATAATCTCACTTATTTGTGAGTAATGTTTCTACGAATATCTTGACTACTTTGAAATGTGAGTGATTTTGTTGGGAGAACAATGCAGGTACTTAACAAAGGACCCAACTTCGCAATAGCACCCAGGTACATTCCAACCATAGAAATCAAAACATGTTTAGAAGACCTAGCCAGGAGACTTGTGATACTTTCTACAGAGAAGAAAAACAAGGAAACAACCAAACACAACCAACAGAAAGAAGACAACTTAGATAATTTTATTGACATCCAACAGCTAAACTTCCCAGGTAAAATTACAAATTTATATTTTCCAGAAACACCTAAAAAACAACATCTTAAACGATTTTTTCAAAGAATTTTCTCACAAAACCATCAACATAATTTCACAAAACAGAAAACTAAAAAACAACCTTACAAAAAGAGACATTAATTCCATTAAAAACCTAAAACAAGACAAAAACATAAAAATTCTAAAACCAGATAAAGGTAACACTATAATGAACACGAATGAATACATCAAAAAAAATGAATAACATCCTATCAGACACGAACAAGTTTAAACAAATAAACACAAATCCAACAAAGACACACGAGACACAACTGAACAAATTACTACTACAAATGAAAAAAGCCAACACAATTTCACAAACACTTTATTCCTACCTACGTAAAACCGACTCACGCACACCGCAAATATACGGCATCCCCAAACCTCATAAACCAGATTGTCCATTACGACCAATAATGTCCACATATGAATCGTTTAATTACAATCTTGGCAAATACATAGCATGGGCATTCTCCAAATATGTAACATCAGCCAGCTCATTCATCAAAGACTCTTTTAATTTCAAGTCTAATCTAAATCAACTTAATCATAAAGCCTTAATGGCCAGTTTCGATGTTATATCCCTCTTTACAAAAGTTCCAACCGCTGAAGCCTGCAAGATAGCCTTAGAACTCTATATCCGAGACCCTAACCCAACTATAGAAATTCCCAGTAACCAGTTAGCAACCCTCATAGAATTCACCACGATAAAGACAAACTTCATGTTCAACAACCAAAACTATATACAAACAAATGGCCTAAGCATGGGCAACCCAGTATCACCAGTCATAGCCAATATTTTTATGACACAAGTTGAAACACAACCAATTAACACAGCATTACATCCACCACTTTTACTGGTACAGATATGTAGATGACATGGTTGCGGGATTCAAATCTACAGAACACATACTTAATTTTTTCAATCACATTAACTCTATACATCCCAACATTAACTTCACATGTGAACAGGAAGAAAGCAATCAAATATCATTTCTTAACCTCAAAATTACAAGAACTGACACACAATTCAAAACAGAAATCCACCGAAAAATCACCCATACTGGACTATACATTCCTTGGGACTCAGCACATGAAACAAAACAAAAACTCAACATACTAAGAAACCAAATAAACACAGCCATAAAACTATGCTTACCAGATAAAATTAACGATGAATTAGACAAAATAAAACAATACTTCATCAACATCAATAAGTTTCCTCCACAAACCGTAGAAAACATTATAAGCACACACCTACACAGAAAGCAAAATCAACCAACTAAAGTAAATACAGCTCACGAATCAAAAAACCACGAAACTATATACTGCTGTATACCATATATTCCTGACATCAGCAAACAAATAACCAACATTTGGCAAAAATTAGTAACAAAATATGACATTCCAGTTAATACCAAATTTATTCAAAAACCCGGCACAAAACTGAGGTCTATACTATGTAAAAACTACACTGACAAACACCACACCAACATTATTTATAAAATACAATGTGATAACTGCCACGACTTCTATATTAGAGAAACAAGTAGAAAAATGGAAACCAGATTCAAAGAACATAAAAAGTCACCTTCACACGTTTTCGAACACTGCAAGTCAAATAAACACAACATAACCATAGAAAACACTCAAATACTAAATAAAGAAACAAACGCAAAATTAAAGAAGCCTTAATTATACAACAACTTAAACCCAAAATAAACCAATATAAAGGAACGCCTTTATACCTATATTAATATAATAAAATAAATAAAATTATAGATTCAAACATCTAATACCGCCCTCTACATTTCGACACACAGTTACACAACCACTTTCAAACATGTGGTCAGCTTCCGGTCAGTTACCTCTTTCTTTGTGAAACTGACGATGACCGAAGAAGGTCGAAACGTTGTTCGCTCTTCTATGTAAAATATTTTCTCAACCCAAACGAGCTGTTTTTGCATATAAATTTCTCAACAAGTGGGTTTCTCGACATCACTGAATGCAGGTCTTTTGTTGCCGAAACTTTAAAACGTATAGCAGTATTATAAATTTTGATCCGTTATCCGTACGAACGGGTAAGTTTTATATAGCAAACACTTTGTCAGAGTTTTTATCTCCAATGATTCACGAATATATTTATCTTTATCATAATGTTTCCATAGCCAATTACCTACATTTTATATAGATCACGAAGACAGATTTTACTCGAACTTGAATTATGTGTTTTAAGACTCTGCTACTGATAATTCGAACTTAGTATCACTGGTGTTCTTTCACTCCTTTATTTTAATAATTCAATTTTTATCCTCCCTCATCTCTGCATTTTTGTAGCCTTTTAGTGTGTATCACACTGATATTGAATGTATTAGAAAATTCACTTTAATGAAAGAAAACTTTTGGTCTTTGTTATTATGATGTACATTACTGTTCTTGTGTTTTTGATACCCAAAAGAATGCCCATCTTTCTGAACATAACCTCACCTATGAACTATTATGCTAGCGTCTTAACCTCTTGATATGAAATGATACGTAATAATGGCTACAGTACAAAATAGCTCATACCTATAAAAAATGACTCTTAATATACTTATCTCGCTGATAGAAGTTCCGTTAATATAAACAGCTGTTCCTTTTCTTCTGATATTTCTAATTTTGCACAAAGACCACAAATGCGGTACCAGTTCCGAAAAGATACATAATATTCTATTAGTACAATCATTCAAACACCAACTCCAAGGTTTTCTTAACTCATGGTTGGTTCAAGAGAAATGTTTAGAGCTTTTTATATTTCCCTCAACTCTTCTGTAGCGCACACTTTGTAGCAAACGCTGACTTCAGTGTTCGAAATCAGTGAACAAAATGCCATTAAATCAAATGTTGTTAAAACAGATGTTTGCCTTGTATAACACTATGTTATTCTTTTCACTCCAAAAATACTTTGTAAAATCACGTTGTGCGTTTAAACTGAGCAGTTTGCTTTATTCCATAAAACAATACCGAAGCTGTTATTAAAATTAAAGCACCCCCAGTGGCTCAGCAGTATGTCTGCGGACTTACAATGCAAAAAATCGGGTTTCCATACCCGTGGTGGGCAGAGCACAGATAATCCATTGTGTAGCTTTGTGCTTAATTCAGAACAACGACAATTAAAATCCTACATATTAAGATTTACCTTACTTCTCTAAATAAAACCACATAAATATTTATTTGCAAAATTACTATTCTAATCTACATGATGGCTAAGAAAAGATGACAAAACTATACCAATAAATATCCATTAATTTTATGTTAGAAACAATTTAGATATACTAAATATTTACAGTGAAAACATATGAAACCTAAAATGATGAAGCTATTTTGCTCAGTGTTTTCAAACATCTGTGCAAAACTACACAAGGATTATTCTTGTACAGTCGTTCGTACTTTTGAACCAGTTGAAGAGATGGAAGGCAGCTACTTAACAGCAGCGACTTTCAACTCCTTGGACTACATTTTTATCTCCAAACTGTGATTTTCACCGCTAGTCTTATAGCTAACCCACGTCTTCAAAATGCTGATCACATTGTTGCGGCAATGAATCGTGTACCATTAATCCTCGAATTCACAAAGTCCGGACACATTAGTCAGTGAGTCACGTGATGTTTGTCAGCTACAAAGTACTGACAAACAATTAAAGCGTGAGTCGCGAAATCTCTCTTCATCTTTCTGAATATTATTCAAAGTCAAAACTTTGGAGCGATGTGACAAAAAGCCATTACAGTACACCTGTTTAAACTGCTGTGGTTGGAAGTAACATGTAAATTATTTTTACAACGTCTTTAGAATGGGGAGTTTTTATCTCCTCTTTATTGAGTCAATTTACTGTATTATACATATTAATGGAAAGTTAATATAAATCTAAAACAGCCAGTAATGTTTCATCTAACTCCACATGCCCATGGCAAGAAGTCTCATGTTTCTCCATACCCAATATGGTATATTTCCTTGACCCCTTCTCTCTTCCTTAAAAAAAAAAACATTTAGCTTAAAGGGGAGCAAATGTAGGACGCCTTTTATCATGGAGAAAGAAAAATAAGGCCACGAGAGGGAAAATCTAAGCATTTAAATGTTGTAGAAGAATTTTCACCATTAAACAAACAAACATTAATAAAAGTTTCTAAAATATATAAAAATATAAATTTTATAAAGTAAAATATAACATTTTAATTACATGAATAGTAATCTTGTAAAACCACGTACTAATAACGGACGACAAAAGAAGTCCACGTACAACTGTAAATGTATTACGAAATGTGTAAATAGATAATTCAAGTTTGAGCAATAACAAGCAATGAAATACGCATTTTTTTTATTTCAGTCAGTGAATAGTGCATAACTATTTTCGTGAAATACCTTTATACAAGCTAACTTACCGGGAAACTAAACTAATTGTGGAATGTTAACAAAATCCTAACTTTATACTACTTCCACACAATGTTGTGGTATATTGCAATTTCTCTATAAATATTTATGTTTTTATAGTAAATTCCAAGAAAATCTACCAGCTGTGTAACGTGAAATATCATCATAAAAGTATGGTTTTTAAAAATAAAAGGCCCGACATGATCAGGTGGATAAAGCTCTCGACTCGTAATTCGCGGGTTCGAATCCCCATCACACCAAACATGCTCGCCCTTTTAGCCGTGTGGGCGTGATAATACGACGGTCAATCCCACTATTCATTGGTAAAAAGAGTAGCCCAAAAGTTGGCGGTGGGTGATGATGACTAGCTGCCTTCTCTATAGTCTTACACTGCTAAATTAGGGACGGCTAGCGCAGATAGCCCTCGTGTAACTTTGCGCGAAATTCAAAACATATCAAACATAGGAATTATATAAAGTTGAAAGAGAACTTTTCCGTAAAACTATCATTTTATCATGTTACAGTTAAATACATGTTAAAGAAGTAGACATTTTAAGAGTGGCGCACCATTCTGTTATGTTAGAGTTTTTGAGGAAACGGAATTTCTGACATGTAAAGCTGGCACAGCAACATCTAATGTGATTCTCTAATTCGACTTAAAGTCAATAAGTTGTATAATAAAATTAAGTATATGTCACAAAACTAATTAACATGGTTTTTTATTGTTGTTACAAAGACGTGGTTTTGTTTATTGTCAAACGTAGAGTTGTTTTTACAGAGAATTGAGGTTTTGTTCACTGTTAAAAGTAGAGTTCTTTGAATTGTTGTTAGGGAAAGTTGTGGTTTTGTTGATTGTTAAAATTACAATTGTTTGTATTGTTATTACGGAAAGTTGTGGTTTTGTTGACTGTTAAAGGTACATTTGAGTTTTTGGTCAATTGTTTTTAAACGTTTAAGAAAAATAGCATATTACACAAATTTAAGCAGAAGCTAGTAGATTACAATATAGTGGTATTTTTAAAAGTGAGGTCACTGGAGCTTCAAGATAGAGTTCCTAAAATTATAATTTAAATGAAGATATGTAGCTGAGAAATACTTTTTTTTTTGTTTGCTTATCAAAAGTAAAACAACACAATGGGTTATGTATAATCTGACCATCGTAGGTATCGAAACTAGAATCTTATCTTTAAGAAATCTCAGGGGAAGTCTTGAGGGAGAGAATTATTTTGAATGTATAAAGTATAGAGGGAAAATCCTCTTATTTAGTTTCATTTAGCTATATTAGAGATATGTATTAAGTAGAAAGACTATTAAGCTTATTAAGCTACGGAGGTCAATACAATTACAGTTCTCATATAGATGTAGGACAGAGTTCTGTGATAGTGCTGAAAGAGACGAAAGATGGCACAACCACTTATAATTCTTTTGTTTAAGTGTATGTGTATGTTTTCTTATGGCAAAGCCACATCGGGCTATCTTTTGTTTAAATAAAAACAACTATGTTAGAGTTAGTGGCACATTTCATTGAAATATGTGCTATTTCGCAATAGTAGAAAAAAAAAAAACTTATTTTAATGTTTTGTTCTTATGATCCAGCATATACGAATATCAAACTATTGAATACAAATAATTGCTTGTTTCTGCAGTTCGCGCAAAACTATACGAGGGCTATCTGCGCTAGCCGTCCCTAATTTAAGAGTGTAAGACTAGAGGAAAGGCAGCTAGTCATCACCACCCACCGCCAACTCTTGGGCTATTCTTTTACCAACGAATAGTGGGATTGATCGTCACATTATAACGCCCCACGGCTGAAGGGCAAGCATGTTTGATGTGACATGGATTCGAACCCGCAGGTTAAAAGTTGAGTGCCTTAACCAGCTGGCCATACAGAGCAAATACAAGGAATGAATATTAAGTATTCAGTTTAACTGTATCTCTTCTTCTTCTACAACCATAAAATGTTCAATATATTGAGTTCAATATCAGAAATAAATGCATTTGTTACAGCTGTATTCGTTAATCAAAATGTTTTTATTTTATTTTTTCTAACAAAAAATAATCATAGAGAAATATAAATAGAATACAACTTCACTAAAAATTGAGCAGTGCAAAAAACAAAGTATTGAGTCATATGAAAATTTATTCTGGATTAATGCATGACACAAACACTGTCAAATAATGACATTATGGTTGGACAATGCGTTATGCCAGGGGTAGGCTTTCTACAAGTAAATTAACACATTGATGCTGTTACGAGTTTACAGTCAAATCGGTGTGTTATAGAAGTAATAATTGACAATAGTAAAAATAAATGAATATGAACCTTGTTACTGTCTCATGGCTCAACAGTGTTCACTCTCTATAGGGATCTTTACTACCAAATATGTTCCCTTGAACGTGGAAACGAGGTATTACAGTTTACTGTCTTATGACGTGGCAACGTCCACTGTTTGTACATATCATTCTGAATTATCAGGTCTATTTTCTCGAACGTGGAAACAACGTGTTACTCTTGCGGTTACAATATTATATAGCAATCCGGATGTCTGGGTAAAATGTTAGTATTGCGAGTGAATAACGACCGTTATGAATAATTAAATATTTCGTGTTTGTTATTTATCAATGTAAACAGCGCCCAACGCGAACTCTTGAGCTATTTGTGTCTGGTCGAATAGTGGAATTTGGGTGTCACACTTATAACCTCGCCACGGCTCCAAAGTGCATAGCACGGTTTTTGTTTTAATATTTTTCGGTAACAGGACGTGAACGCTGGATTCACAGCCAATCAGTGGGCCAGATGCGACCTTTTAATATTAATTTCCCAAGTTCTAATTCATTGTGATTTAGTTCATTCCTTAAAAACAAGAACAATTAAATCGTTTCATTGTGAATATAATTGTATAATTCATTTACTGGTATTGGCATTCCTTTTTATCTCTCTATCAACTTTTCCATCTATCTATCTAACTCTGATACCGTTTCTCTTTTTTTTTTCCTTAATATCTTTATCTGTATCTATACGTCTATCTTTAAGTATTCTGATATTTGTTTCACATGTCCCATATTTCATTACCAACGTTTTCAACCACAATCCTTCCCTCTAGCCTTTCACTGCTAAATCACGGACGGCAGATAGGGTGTAACACTCCATTGTTATTTGATGATACATAAAACTAGCACATACGTGAATGTCTAAAAGACATAATAAATGGAAGTTTTTATACCTGTGATGCACCACAAACTCAGCTAAACGGAACAGATATTGTCCAGAGAAAGTGGACCACCACGAGACGTTCTGCCCTCTTCTTTTTTCCCCCTTATGATTAACCTAAAAAGTACATGATTTTTATTTCATCTTAAATTTTTAACATAGCCATAAAAATCACTCTTGTTACTAAAAGTTTTGATGAAAATCATATACATACATTTTTTTTTAACTTTTAGTAGTGGTAGACACTTGTGATAAGTTTTTAAAACTTTCGTGAAAATATTATCATTTGGAAATATTAGTTTCAAATGTTTAAATTAAATTATTAGTAGTATACGTGTAATAGTTTAATTGAAGTAGTAGTTATGGTTTTTAGTTTTATTTCATAATATATATATATTTTTTAAACAACCCAACCTTCCCTAGTTCCTCCGTTCTTTTTAAATGTCCCCCTGGTTGTAAAACAATAAGTTTACGGACTTATAACCCAAAATCCTGGGTTCGGTTCCTGGATCGTACACAGCTAACAGTATAATGTGGCTTTGTTTTAAAAACAAACAAACGAACAAAATTTTCTAAATCGTCTGTTTGTTCCATATGCCTACTCTCTTCAGCTCTAATTCCAACCCTAAACGCCCCCCGGTGGCACAGCGGAAAGTCTGTAGACTCACACCGTTAGAAACTGGGTGTCGATACCCGTGGTTGGCATAGCACAGGTGGCCCATTGTGTAGCTTTGTGCTTAATTTCAAACAATTAATCAATCAAAACCCACCCTAAACTAGAGATTACACCTGTCACGTTATTCCACAACCCAGCACGATATAATATGCACATTTTCGTTTCGACAGAGCGAGCCAAATATCAAACCAGAAACTAATGAAGATTATGAACTAATATTTGTTTAATATTACTGAGTCCAAACGTAGCGCAAAAACGTTTATACTTTCACTAATGAAATTTTACTATGTACCACGTATGCCACTCAAATCATGGTTAAAAATTAAAGACTCCATAATTAAGTGATTGTTTTTACCTCCGTTTTAATTTACAACGTGTGTATTTTCTTATAGCAAAGCAATATCGGGCTATCTGCTGAATCCACCGAAGGGAATCGAACCTCTGATTTTAGGGTTGTAAATCGGTAGAATTACCGCTGTACTAGAGGGGGACGATATAAAACGTTACGTCTGGTAAAGCATCAGTTAAGCATACGTATTTCACTGTACGTGAAAAAACAACGCATTATTAGTGTACAAGATAACGCACGTCTACATTACAAATAACATCAATGTTACATCAAATTGAATCCCGGTCGCACCAAACGTGCTTGCCCTTTCAGCCGTGGGGACGTTATAATGTGACGATCAATCCAACTATTCGTTGGTAAAAGAGTAGCCCGAGAGTTGGCGGTGTGTGGTGATGACTAGCTGCCTCCCCTCTAGTCTTACACTGCTAAATTATGGACGGCTAGCGCAGATAGCACTCGAGTAGCTTTGCGCGAAATTCAGCAAAGAAACAAACAATACACCAAATTGCGAATAAAAACAAGAAACAAATCCATTTACAGTGTTGTAAGATCTAGATATGAAAATATAAAATATTAAGATTAGAAAGAATGTTATATACTTCTTATGAAAATTCGAAATTTTATCTTCTGTAATTTCCTTCAAGATGTGTCACTTTAACGAAAACCGGGGTTAACACGTGTTTCTAACCACTCTCTGAATAATAATATCTCAATCCATACTACAAATAGTAATATTTTAAGCCTGAATTCCTTCTAAGATTGAGATTTTTACTGAACTACTCTTAACTCGATGAATTTAGCACCAACCAAGATTTATCAGCCATATGTAAGTTGATTAAATAATATAATATCGTTTACTCAAATAATTGATAAATCATGGTTTTTCAGGCACATTGACTTCCGATTATTTACAGTTGTTAAACCAATTAATCAAAGTTTTACATTGTTACATCCTACTTATCTAAGTTGTGCGAATCACGGTATGGAACTATTAATAACTTTTTTTAATCATCTGAAGTTCACACATTTTTTAGCATGCAGGCTGCGGATCAAGGATCCGAGGCTCGATACTTGATGGTGCTAAACTCATGACACACATTTAGCTCTGGATACATTATACAAATTTATCCGAATTTATCTTCTTCGGTTCTAAAAACACCCACTACAAGTGTTTGTTAGTTAATTTTGAAAATTTGAAAACTGTATTTTTATTATTTGTATGGATGTAATTCACAATACTGTGATGGTGCTACAAGATAAATAAAAAACTGGGAATTTGAGAACCTACAAATGAGGATTGGGAAAAAGTAAGCAAACAAAGCTGGATATGCTAAAGACATTATTTATTGAAACTATATACTCCTTATTTTAGTTCTATGCTGTTACATAGAATTAGATTTGGTGCAGTAAAAATAATAATTTGTATTCTCTGATAGATTGTTCAGGCAGAGTATTCATAATGAAACTTTGTAGAATGGACGGCAACTGCCTGTTGTAGAGACACAAGTGTAGAAGACAACGTTACGAAAGTTTTCCGCCTTTTGTATTCAAGTCAGTGTGTGTGAAACGCAAACGAACTTGGCAGGGAATTAGTTTAGAGAGAGAGAAGTCTCAAGAATTCTCTCCCGAACAGGGGTGATCAGGAACGTTGTGGTTCTTCTTCGTCCCCTCACGTGAAAGATTATTTAACTGTGCTTGGAAATTTGCCTGTATTTAATTTTTTTTACTTATTTAAGGTGATGAAGTGTGATGGGGCATTATAAAATTGACGGGCGAGAAAAGGGGGAACGAAACAAAGGCGGCACCGGAGGAGTGAGCCAGGCCAGAGCCCGACAAGCAGATATCAACGTAAAACGGTCCGATTCAGGGCTGGTCAACAGTGTTGCCTTGGCTGGGATCTATAGATCCAATGCATGAGATTTGAATGTGGGGAGAAAATGGAGTGTCCCGAGAAAGCCCACTTTCACATGACAGGCGCTCAGTGTGTGTGTAGGTGTTGTCGGTCTTTTATAGTGTCCTGGTGAATTGTGGAGAGCGTGTTATGATTGGTTGGTTTATCACTGTTTCTGATTGAAGGAGAAATTTTCTGTAGATTCAACCAATGGCAACCACAGGTTACTCCATTAAACCTTCACTAAACAGAGATTCTAGATTAGAGGTGAGTAGCCTGTGGCTGCCATTGGTTGAATCTAGATGAACTATATCCTCCAGTCAGAAACAGTGATAATCCAACTCTCAGGCATTGGATCTTTAGATCCCAGCCAACACTATTGCCCAGGGTCGTTTTGCGTTGATACTTACATTAACGTCTGCTTGTCTAGCTCTGGCCTGGCCAACTTCTTCGGTGTCACCTTTGTTTCGCTCTTCTCTCCCGACAATTTTATAATGTCCTATCTTCACTTCAGACCTCAAGCAAGCAAAAGTTAAAAATTAAATAGAGGCAAAGTTTCAAGTACAGTTAAACAACATCTCACGTGAGGGGACAAAGAGGAACCACAAAGTTCCTGGCCACCCCAGTTGGAGAGAGAATTCTTCAGACATCTCTCTCTCTAAACTAAACCCCTGGCGCGTTCGTTTGCGTTTGCGTTTGCACACACACTGACACTTGTGGTCAAACAAAGTGCCCAGACAACATAAACAATCAACGGACAACTTTCAACAGAAAACTACAGAAATACCGTCGAGTCCAGAAACAGCCAGAAAAAACACGAATGCAGATTCAGGCAACTCCCACTGTTAACAACACATCAAGACTTAACAATCCAAGGAAGACAAGTAATAGTTCCTGCCAGACCTCAGTTCCAGTTTCACGGAATACAACCACCAGCCAGACTCAGACCATTCACATGACAACTATCGACGCGTCAGTTCAAACAGAGAACCAGACCACAATCACTCAGAAAACACAAACGAAAATTACAAGAAGAAACAAAGCATCCCAGACCGATGAAGAACAATTCACCGAAGAAGAACAGCCAGTCGATTCACCACCAAGCTTACGTTTTTCTCCATTACCACTGGGCATCAGGTGTGGACACAAGTTCAACCTGAACTTCCTACCTGTTCTACAAGACCGCAGCTAGCAGTTTTCCTAGTTACCAGCCACATGTATACTATTGCTACAATCCAATAGCTTTCTTTTTCATTTCAATATGCATTAATAGCCATGATTTTCTTCCCAGCTATTTCTGGGCACGGTCTGGATAGATTTTTCGGCGCCCAGGTCGTGAAAGTGGGTTTTCTCGGGGCACTCCCGTTTCCTCCCACACCTAAATCTTTGGCATTGAATCTTTAGATCCCAGCCAAGGCAACATTCTTACCTGGTCCTGAAAGGAACCGTTTAATTCAATATTTAGTAATCGCCAGCCGTCAGGTTATTCTAACCACGGGCTCTGACCTCTTTTACTTCCCTTATCCAGGTCTTCCTTCTCACGTGTCACTTTCATATCCTCCACCTCACTTCTTCATCTTAAATAAGTTAAAATAAAAAAAGGCAAACTCCCATGTGAAGTTCAATAATCTTTCACATGAGCAGACGAAGAGGAACCACAACGTTCCTGACCACCCCAGTTGGAGAGAGAATTCTTGAGACTTCTCTCTCTCTAGACTAAATCCCTGCCAAGTTCGTTTGCGTTTTACACACTTTGACTTGAAGACGAAAGACTTTCGAAACGTCGTCCTCTATCTACACTTGTGTCTCCACAACAAGCAGTTGCCGTCCATTCTACAAAGTTTCATCAAGAATTTCTAGTTTGAATAAGTAATGTCTACTTGTTGTGTTTCCTTACTTTTCATGATCCCTATTTGCAGTTTTTTAAATTTCCAAATTTTTATTTATCCTGTTTGCTGGTTTCTTTATGCTGAACTATGAGCAAAGAATAACTTTACGCATTGTAGTGATACTAAACATAGCTAGTAGCTCTCTGTTACGGTTCATGATAATTTACTGCAGCTATTGACTATTTGTTCACATTAGTTCTAGATGTAAAATGTTAAGCTGCAGCTTGATATTGTTATAGTTTCCGTGTAACTAAGTTTTCTATATATATAAAGCATAACAACGAATAAATATATGCCTAGACTAATACATAATCCTAAGAAAGTGCATATACTATTTGAGCAGTACAAAAGCAACCTTTACAAATAAAACAGATATGTCTAAAACATCGTTTTAAATAAATCTTATTGTCTTATAAAGTAATTATTCTACGAATACATGTAATAAAATGTAATATTATGCGTATTGAATTTTCACTCCTTTACTTCACATATAATATAGGGACTGGCTTCCCAAAGATATCGACTGCAGAATGTACAAAACATTGAGTATTTACATGCTACAGGCATCTAATGTTCAACTATTATTGGCTGGTAATTCCTGTTTCACCCTCTACTTCAGCTTTTCAAAGGAGAACCAGATGATTGTGAGCAAGGTAAGTTCAAGGTATAATGATGCCATCAATACCACTAAAATGATGATGTTTTTAGCTCAAGTAAAATATAAAAGGAATTAATTGACTTCTCAACACCTTTAAGTACTTCAGTTAGTATTCTACATAACCTTTGAGTGCCACATACCAAGCTGTTTTTATTGTAGACTGGCAAAAGAATAATAATAATTACAAAGGGCAATTTTGAGTGGAATTTCATTTCATTGTAAGTCTAACATTTCACACATATTTTTTGTGTATTTTCGTATGTATACAGCCTTATAGTCAAAACTACATATTTTAAAATGTTACTTAAAATTAATCTTTACTCTAAAACGTTTTTTCCCTAAACTTTTGTGCAATTCCTGGCGATCCCTATTATGAACCACTATCATGATTTATAATACTCTTATGTAGTTTCTTTGTCCTGTTCATCTTATCAGTCGTTAAATTAATATAAATTAACACATTCCTTATAATATATTGTTAGTGCTTATTGAAATAAATTAAAATTTTTAGCTATAAAGAACAGTTTGTTGTATTGTGATGACAGCCTAAGGTATTTGTTTAATTTGTATTATATTTTACTGCTCTTATAATAACTCATTAATATCGTTAGGTTTGAAAAGTGTCTAATACAAACATACATACAGAAACGATATTACTGTATCTATTTTAGTGTATGCTTAGATATACTCTTCAAAAAAAGAAACGCAAAAGGCAAAATTTGAGACATATTGTTAACAAGTTTATTCCGGGTAGTTCTGTATGACATGTGTGAAACTTTGCACATTCACTGCTGAACATCCAAAGTCTGCAAAGGCGAAGTCCACGCTCACTAGTTGAAGTTTAACGTCACTCAACGTCAATAAAGAGTATACCCCCCGTGAGCATCAATAACTTCTTGGCATCTCCTGCCCATGGAAGCGATGAGATGACGAATTACATCCTGTGGAATGGCTGTCCACTCAGCCTGTAAAGCTGCTGCAAGCTGAGGTAGAGTCTGCGGTTGAGGTTGTCGCCGTCGCAGACGTCGGACCAACTCGTCCCAAAGATGTTCGATGGGGTTTAAATCTGGTGATCTGGAGGGCCAGGAAAGAATGTTGATGTTGTGGTGTCTCAAAAAGACAGTGGTAAGTCGGGCTGTGTGAGGACGGGCGTTGTCATGTTAAAAACGTCATGGACGTTCACCATGATGGGTTGCACATGGGGCCTAAGAATTTCGTCGACGGTTGCGTACGGTCTGATGGGAAATCCTACGCAGCCCTGATATGGTTGAGGCAGTAGACGTCGCAGTGGTGGTTCTATCCCGAAGGTGACGTAACCGGATGTAGCGATCTTGTGCGGGCGTGGTCACACGAGGTCTGCCAGATCGTGGACGGTCACAAGTTGATCCATGTTGTTGGTGACGATTCCATAGCCTTGTGATGGTGCTTGGGTGGACATTCACAGCTCTGGCAACATCTGATCGGGATTCGCCTGCTTCCAAGCATCAACCAATGGCGTTGTTGCGTTGTGCTTCAGTCAGTCTTGGCGTAACTGTATTGCGTGTCGGTGGCTTAACACTGAGGTATGGAAACCGAGAACCCGTCACTTTTATAAGGATTTTGCACATGTTGCACTTGCAGAACATGCAGATCTCTCAAACAAATTTATTGGACACGAATGCGTTTTGACGAAAAATCCGATGTTTTCCTCCGTTTTCAAAGTGCACAACTTTTATTGTCATTTTGGTCTGACAATCAGTGCCTTAACACGTGTAACATCACATACTCTGAGCTTGTAACGTTATTATATATGTTTCTCTTTAAAATAACAAAATATCCCTTTTGCGTCTCTTTTTTTGAAGAGTATATATTAAAGGGTATACGCATGTTCGTCACAGCAGCTCAAGACTTAGTACTAAAATCATTGAGATGAGTGTATAATTTTTTAAATAAAAAATTATGAAGTAAGAACTAAAATATCAAAAAGTAAGGAAAAAAGGTAGGAATGGATGGAATGTCTACGAACTTACAATGCTAGAATCCGGGTTTCGATACCCGTGATGGGCAGAGCACGGATAGTCCACTCTATAGCTTTGTGCTTAATTACAAGCAACAAACATTTCATTTCGTTTGAAGAGTCCCCGCTAATACAGTGGTAAGTCTACGGATTTACAACGCTAAAATCAGAGGTTTTATCCTCCTTGGTGGACTCAGCAGATAGCCCGATGTGGCTTTGCTATAAGAAACACACACACTCGTTTGAAGAATTACCAAGTCACAAAAAGCACACAAAGTAAGAGTGGGAGGAACAGTAGCCACACCTACTTTAAGGTTGTACCGTTTCAAAAACCAATAAATTGTTGTAATGTTATCCCACCCATTTCTACCTTTTCCCATACTTTTTGTTGCTCTCGTTTCTACTTTTTAATTTTTATTTAATTTATTTTACATTTATTTATGTATATAACATGTAAAAGTATGCATAAAAAAACAACTGAAAACGTTTTCAAAAATGTAAGTTCGAGAATAATAAAAACATTTGAAAACAAGAATGGATATTACTACTTGTCACATAGCTACAGGACAATACGATGTGTGGAACTACAAATAATTTGTAACTTAAATATGGCATACCCCTCCTTTCTTTTCCTTATGTTAGTTACATATAAGGATAACTAGCCATAATAACCCAAAAACAAGGACAAACGAACGTGGAGAAAAGCATCAATAAGAAATCACCAACCAGCTTAAATTAAACGTTAACACTGCAAGCGACGGAAGCTCAAAAAACGTAAAATAAGGACAAGAAACTGTGTATCGTTCTGCTCATGACACATATGTCAGACGTGATGTTGGAATTAAGTTGGCCTTATAACTACCATAAGAATTTAATCTTATTCCGCATACCAACTTCACTTATATTTCGATTTCAACCTAGTCTTACATTGTTGTATGATAAGAAAGAGAGGACATGAGGCTCGAACCCTCAAATGAACCTTTTTAAAGTTTTTGCACAAACATTTGTACCAGGGAATTTCACATTTGTTAAGCTAAATACTCATCTACTCCTGAACTACTTTAAAACAACGAGAAATGCATTTACTTTTTCGTTATTCGTTCAGTAACCGTTGTAATATACTTGAATGGTTTGGTTTGAATTTCGCGTAAAGCTACACAAGGACTATCTTCACTAGCCGTCCCTAATTTAGCAGTGTAAGACTAGAGGGAAGGCAGCTAGTTATCACCACCCACCGTCAACTCTTGGGCTACTCTTTTACCAACGAATAGTGGGATTGATCGTTACATTATAACGCCCCCACGGGTGAAAGGGCGAGTATGTTTGGTGTGACAGGGATTCGAACCCGCGACACTCGGATCAGGAGTCGAGTGCCTTAACTACCTGGCCATACCGAGCCCTACTTGGAAGGCATTTATCAAGTATATCATTTAGAAATTGGTGAATGAAAATATGTCCCTTTTTAAACGATTCCTAGCTTCTCACCTGTTTATATCAACAAAAATCCTTCATTTCCTGAATTTTATAATTTAAAGCCAATATTAAATCATTACTAAACAGAAAATTTGATTACTATCAGATTGAATTATTTCGTATAATCAAGCGGAGTTAATATTATACACCTTTTACTATCCACAACACTTATAAGGCTGTGTGAATATATGTGTATTACTCACAACAAAGTGCAGTTTTTGAGGTTAACAAATCAAGCTGTTGTTCGGGGAATCTTCTTTTTGTTGTTTTGTTATCATTCGAATAACGAAAACCGTGACATCTCATTGCAGCCCACCAAGTTCCCCGAATTCAGCTCATCGGCTCAGAAACTGGACGTTTTTATTCTAAAACTATTTTTCTAAACTACAATAGTTAGTTCAAGATAAATGAAATCTAACTTCTGTAGTAAATAATGGTTGAACATGTGTGACTGAAGAAATTAATCAAACTATGTTTTTATTTTTTTGTAAAGAAATAAAAGAAATCCCAACGTTTTTCCTTATTATTAAATTATTTGTATTCGCCGAATATTGAGAAGTTTTTCTTTCTGTGTGAAGTTTTTTTATTTTCAAGGATTCAATGAATATGGTGTTAACAGAACAATATCTTTGTGGCAATTAGAATTTATAGTTATAGGAAAGTGTGGGTCACATTCATTATAAATCTACAGGCTTACTTAGCAGTCATGAATTAGTTACACTTACCGAAAAATATTCACGATCTCTTTAAATGACAGGGCAAGTTTGCAAACTTATGACGTTAAAAGTCTGGATTTTATTCTCCATGGTGGATGACCCGACATGGCCAGATGGTAAAAGCGCTCGACTCGAAATCTGAGGGTCGCGGATTCGAATCCCTGTCACACCAAACATACTCGCCCTTTCAGGCGTGGTGGTATTATAAGGTGACTGTCAATCCCACTATTCGTGTGTGTGTTTTCTTATAGCAAAGCCACACCGTGTTATCTGCTGAGTCCTTCGAGGGAAATTGAACCCCTGATTTTAGCGTTACAATTCCGTAGTAGCAGGAGACCCCAGTATTCGTTGGTAAAAGAGTAGCCTAAGAGTTGGCGGTTGGTGGTGATGACTAGCTATCTTCCCTCTAGTCTTACACTGCTAAATCAGAAACGGCTAGCGCAGATAGCCCTCATGTAGGCAAAGAGGCTGGTTCCGTACGTCCAAAATTGTTCGAGAATTAATCTTATTTGGATCTACTCTGAACATCTGTTTCAAATACACGGAGGTCGTTATTCACAGACCTTAATTTCTGGGCAACTATTTACTTCATAACTTGCACGATGCAAGTTCGTTGATGCCGTGGGACCATGATCCTGCGACATGTGGTCGAAATAACTATGTGATGAATTAACTAGTCTGGTGACCTACTCTTTCATAAACCTTCGTGTTTCTAAACATTAGTTGTATTATTTTTTGTGATGGATCGGCTAATAGGACGAATATAAATACAGAGAACCTAAACACACGTAATTTTAATTTGTCTTTTTATCCAGATCCTTACTTTTAATATTTCTAAACCGATATCTTATACAAATCTTGTTGTCCGCTGGACAATAATGGGAAAGAGAGATGCACAACATATCTTTACTTATGTGTTTCTTTTCAGTGCAAGTTTTTTGAAACAAAATCACTGTAATTATTAGTCTTCAATCAGACATGAAGTGTTACATTATTAAAACAGCTTGGCAAAAGAGAAATTTGTTTTCAATTAAGAAACACGTGTAACGTGTTCAGCTTGAAAAACAACAGTTATTAATAAAATATATACACTACTGCCGTTTCGATCTTTTAGTAGTCATGTAAAATTTGTGAGATGACTGAAAATTTTAAACAGATTTAAAGAAACTTTTCTGTCCAATAGTATTTATTTCAAGTGGTCTTCCTGTAAGTCTGGCCTGACAGGGCCAGGTGGTTAAGGCACTCGACTCGTAATCTGAAGGTCGCGCGTTCGAATCCTTATCATACCAAACACGCTCGCCCTTTCAGTTATGGGGGCGTTATAATGTGAAGGTCAATCCCACTATTCGTTAGTAAACGAGTAGCTCAAAAATTGGCGGTAGGCAGTGATGACTAGCTGCCTTTTCTCTAGTCTTACACTGCTAAATTATGGACGGCTAGCGCAGATAGCCCTCGTGTAGTTTTGCGGGAAGTTCAAAACAAACCAAAGTCCTGTAAATCTAAACGGCTTGACCTTTCAAATTGATAATAATCGTAATAAAAACACTTTGGTCAGATTTAACTCAGATGTGCCTTTTTTTTTCTTTTATGCATTATTAGCCCCAAATTATCGGCCTGTTTTTTATGACACTCACTACCTATACTTTTCACATATTTCAACATATTAAATAATATCATTATTTTGCATGTTATAATATCTGGTGTAAAGAACTGACTAAAATATATGGCGCAGTTACTCGTTTTCTTTTTAAAATAAATGGGGAATGCCAGCAGTAATTAAGGGTTACTGGCAATAAAGATGGCGTTCTATTTTTTTGTCCCCCAGCAATAAGTTTATGAACATACAACTCTAAAATCCGGGGCTCGGTCCTTTGCGGTAGACAGAGCAGGTAGCTCAATATGGCTTTGTCATAAAACTGTCAGTCATTATTTTTTATTGACTCATAAGTTACGAGGGGCTCTATAACAAAAAAAAAAAAATTTAACGCAGAAACAGTTTAGAAAAATAAGTTTAAAAGTTCAAGTAACTCTCATGGATCCCTTCATTATATAAATATACATCAGTTTTTGTTTCTTTTGATTTTCGCGCAAAGCTACACGAGGGCTATTTGCGCTAGCCATCCTTAATTTAGCGGTGTAAGACTAGAGGGAAGGCAGCTAGTCATCACCATCCACCGCCAACTCTTGGGCTACTCTTTTTACCAATGAATAGTGTAATTGACCGTCACATTATTACGCCCACACGGCTGAAAGGGCGAGCATGTTTGGTGTGACGAGGATTAGAATCCGCGACCCTCAGATTACGAGTCGAGTGCCTTAATCACCTGGCCGTGCACATCAGAACTATAATACAAGCAAATCAATGACTTTGATTTTTTACGTTTACTGCACTCCTCTCCTATCTACTGACGAGTATTTTTATTCTTTTTAATGCCTTTGAAGAAGTTGAAATTTGGTTTTAAGTATATGGCAGAAACAACTTATAAAAATGTTTACCGTTATATGCACTCTCAACATTTCAAAGGAAAAGATAAATCAATTATTTGTAGTCTCTGAAAGAAACAGATATGAGAACAAAAACACAAGTTATAGCTCGAAATTATCTTGTATTTTGTAGGCTGTCTAGAAATACTACTCGTTTTTTGTATTGAGATAAAAAGCCAATCTCGTTTTAATTTACTAACTGTTTGGTAAATTACGTGACCAGTTACACAAGATTACATTTGAACCATCTGTTGTACGTATTATAGGTAATCTACTTCGTGCATTCTTAACCCTTGTGCTGTTCTTATATTTAAACTAGTATTAAGGGCTAACTGGATGATAAAACAAGTTCAGACAAGGCTGCAGGTCTTTTAATCCACCTCTTTCAAATAACTGATATTTCAAGTACTAGACAGACTGTCGAAGAATAATGCAACAAGAAGTAATGTTTTTATGTAACAGGCAAGGCAACTGACAGATAAAGCTATTAAATATTTTAGAGAAAGTTATTTCATCTATTTTATTCCACCCTTTTTATTAAGAAAATATATGCATTTAATTTAAGGCAACAATTTTATTTTAATTCGAACACTCATGAAACAACTTAATTTTGAAAGAACGAACAGGTACAAACTTTAAATTTAACATATAGGTAAAATGTGATGTTATTACTACTCACAGACTGTGTTGATGAAGACAGTAGCTTTTTTTTGTTTGTTTGTTTGTTTTGGAATTTCGCACAAAGCTACTCGAGGGCTATCTGTGCTAGCCGTCTCTAATTCAGCAGTGTAAGACTAAAGGGAAGGCACCTAGTCATCACCACCCACCGCCAACTCTTGGGCTACTTTTTTATCAACGAAGAAGGTTATCTGGTAAAAATACAAGGTCATAGTTTAGCTATAGTAGAAATTGTGCTTCGATAGCATTAGATAAAGGTTGTGTGTTTCTTTTGAATATACTGCTACCTTTGGCATTATTGAAAAACAAATTGTAATGGTTATATTAAAAAATCATTTTTATAAACTCTTTCAAATGTTTTAAGTTAGGCGTTACAAAACTACTTTTTACTTGTTTGTTTTTAAATAAATAAGTGTAATTTTTAAAACTAACGAAATAAAAGACACTGTGATCAAGGTTTCTTCGGAAGAAAGCTAAAGAAGATGATATATTTTTAATAATTTGTTCAAAAGTGAACGAACTTTTCATGCTGAAGTTGTACTAGCTAACTTATTGACAATAAAAATATCAACATTTTGTTTTTCACTTTAGCAGAACAGGCGTAGACAAGATTACCAAATAGCTAGCTTACTTTTATCATAGCGGTGCGTTGGCAACTGCGAGAGTTCGTATACTTGCAAAAGATGACAAATTTGACGTTAGTACAAATTAGCTTCGCTTTCATACTAGCTATAATGCTTGTAACGTTATCAAACAGTGTGCAAAATCAGATAACACTTTTTGCATTTAACTGTTCGCTTTAGAAAAAAAAAATCATCACGCAATAAGAAACGTGAAATATAGAAAAGGCGTGATTCACAAAATTCTACAAAATACATAAACGCGTAATAATACAAGAAAGTAAAGAGCAGAACGTATTAGGTTATAAAATGATAAATAAGAGTATCTAGGCAGAATAAAAATTTTAATCAAACATACTATGAAGAAATTTGAAAAGATAAATGCAAACTGAGAAAAGTAAAGTAAAAGACCTGATTGTGTAAATTCTTAAAACACGTAAGATGATGGAGCAAGATACATATAAAATGAAAAATAAGAATATATGAAAATATGCCAAAAATTAAATTTCCTACGACAGGAAAGACTGGTACGAAGTTGAAGCTTTGATAGGACATAAAATATCACATAGAGAACATAGAAAAAAAGATGCGTATGTTAGATAGAATAAACAACACACACACGATATTTCAACAGGAAATAATAGGTTAGATCTGAAACAAAATAACTTAATTAAAAAATCCCTGACAAAAGAACAGAACAGACAAATATTACTGAATTCAGGGCGTGTGATGAGATTTACTGCCTCCTACGTAAACTAATACGGATATAACAAACGAAAAATTATACTTAATCGTGTGCACGCTACTATGAATGTAAAATATTAAGTCACATCTTTACACTAATTGATAATGATTTCAGAATGTTCTACAATAACAAAAGTTCCCTTCACACTCTATCTTCCTAGTTATTACGTTCATCAAATGATTATTTCGCTGAAGAAGAATGTACGGGTAACCAGTTTTCGAACCACGACTTTCAGACAATCCGAGGAGCTTACTGGTCTATCCTGTTCTAAAAATATATAAATAAATCTAAATTCCGTCACGCTTTGGTCAAAAAGGTCACTTCACCTTGTTGCCTACAGTTATTCAAAACTTTCCCTTGCAAAACTTGGGCACAGCAGTAGCAGAGAAAGTAACATCTTCCTTGTAGGTGCCGCGCATGTGCAATATACATCCTGGTTCCATTGACACACTAAAATCTTATCTGTTGTTCCGCCTCCTTAAAAAAAAATAACTTGTTTTGATGGAAGAAACGCACCAGTTCTAAAATATTGAATGTTGTTATTTAAAGCTAATTGTTTGACCAAAAGCTAAGAAGTAAATAACACAATTCAAAATATTTTACATAAATATTCTCGAAAGTTTCGACCGATGCCACAACTAGCTTGGACGAAAAAGAAATGACTTAAATTCGTGTTAGTGATAGATCAAAGGTTTTAAAGAGATTAGTAATAGCCTTGTAAAAGAGTTGAAGAGAGAGAAAACCATAACATCTAAGAAGACTTTAAGAAAAATAGTATTTACAACATCGTTGTAATTACATTAACTCCATATTTTGAGCTTTATCCTCTCGAATATACTAGAATCTGGTATTTTACATCACTTTGATAGGCAAGCGCTATTTGTGGAAAGTAAACTGTTTAACTATAAAAATTAAACATCTAACGTGAAGCAAAAATGAGAACAGACTCTAAGTTTTGTTCGTGAAAAAGGTATCTTAAAATATTCACATTTAAATCATTCTCGTGAGCGAAATTAAGTAAGAAAAGGATATTTTTTGAGTCAACTCAATACATGTTGTTTTTTGTTAACATTAACGACTGCTTTGGTTACCTTTTCAATTAGATTAAATCAAAAAAAATATTTCATTCTATTAAAAAAGAGTTGACTTCTTACAACGTTGTACATAATATTATATATTCATTTTCTGTTGAGATTTGTTAAAGTAATTCGAAACATTTAGATGTCGTCCGACTTAAAAGAGGTACGTCATTTTATTTTATAATCCACAAAAACAAATCGCCTGTTAAACTAAATAAAACCAGAGATAAAAATAATACATTTACATCACATCTGCGGGATCGGCATGATCTAGTAGATAACGTGTCTCAACTAAGGATCTGAGGATTCATGATTTGCGATTCGTTACTATAAAATTTCGCTCCGCAATTTGGGGACTTGTTTGCGCTATAAAAGGTGATCAAATCCAACTATTTGGTAAAAAAAAAAGTATAACCCAAGGATCAGCTGTCAACTAGCTATCTCCGATCCCAAGGATCAGCTGTCAACTAGCTGTCTCCGATCTAGATTATAGATTCAAAATTTCGAACACTAGTGGATGGAACTTCGAAAACTAGTTTGGTTTTGTTTGTTTTGAATTTCGCGCAAAGCTACACGAGGGCTATGTGCGCTAGCCGTCCCTAAAATAGCTACTCTTTTATGAACGAATAGTGGAATTGATCGTAATATTATAACGCTGAAAGACTGAGTATGTTTGGTGTGACGGGGATTCAAACCTGCGACCCTCGAATTACGAGACAAGTGCCTTAACCACCTAGCTATGCAGGGCCCTACCAAAACTAAGAAACGTTATACCAGAAACAGTAACTCAAAATTTCCCGGTAAATCGTAAAACTTACTCCTGAAAATTAAAAACTGTGTATATTATTCAATAAACAATTTAACCATAATATTTATATTGAGTTGACTGTACAATGGAAGGCAACAGCTTGCACAGAAAGATACCTGTATAAATATATTGGTGACAATCTACTAATGCAGCTCAAGTGTAGAGTACGACGTTTCAAAAGTCTTCCATCTTTCGTCTTCAAGTTTCTAACCGGATACCGTCAGAATGGGTCCGAACTTTGGAGATTAGTATAAACTACGAGAGTAATGATCGAATTCCACTATATGTATCTCTCTAACAATCATTTGCCGCCTATTGTACAGTCACCTCAAAGAATATATATAGTTTTTAATTTTCATGAGTGACTTACTATTGTCGAGCAGTATGTCTGCAGACTTGCAACGCTAGAAACCGAGTTTCGATACCCGTGATAGACGGAGCACAGATAACCCATTGTGCAGCTTTGTGCTTAACTTTAAAACAAATAAGTTATTTATATAAAATGTTTAAGGCACGAGGCTTTCGAAACGCCGTCTTCTACACTTGAGTTTGCACAAGTAAACTGTGTGGTCACCAACATATGTCTATAGGTTTCTCCAATAAACAGTTGTTGCCTATTTCACTGTTGACTCACAATGTATGTTATTTTTAATTGTATTTCGTACCCTAGCTGTAATAATTAGGATCACCACAAGCACTTCTGATGTCAGCTAAGATCCACGAATTCAAGCAAACTCAAAACAACAGGGCTATTTCTAAATACGACCTCTGGCCTTCATACCATAAAAATCGACATGGTATGACAAAACAATACAATCTTTCACGTCCTAAGGGGTACTTAATATCAAAAACCTCTGTTATGTTCGTATTGGGCATAGATTTATAATAATCTGTTACCTGCATTCATTTTATGTGATGATACAAATAGTACAAAATGTTTCAACATACAGATACCACGTATATACCAAAACGTGTTTCACGCTTACAATAATAAGACAATGTACTGAAATTACACTTGACCTGCCATTACCAAGAACTAACAAATATAATACAGCCATAAATTTCAGTAATGAATATATACTGTATGTAAATAAACATTAATCCTAGATTTGGGTTCCTAGTGTTATGTACCTAACTATGAATTAACTAATGAAGTTTCTTTATGGTTTATGATATCTATTGAATCCATTTATTTCTAGTTTTTTATCATCTATAATAATAAATATCCACTAAATGTAAGAACAAGTATATCACGTCCTCAAGAAAATACATTTTCGTAAATTATATTTCAGGACGGCTTTTACCAAAATAAAGTATAGAACAACGTTTCGACCTTCTTAAGTCATCTTCAGGTTAATTTCGTTAACCTCTTTGTTAACCTGAAGATAATCTAAGAAGGTCGAAACGTTGTTCTCTGCTTATTTTGGTTTGTTTATTTGTTTATTTTCTGAATTTCACACAAAGCTACTCGAGGGCTATCTGTGCTAGTCGTCCCTAATTTAGCAGTGTAAGACTAGAGGTAAAGCAGCTAGTCATCACCACCCACCGCCAACTCCTAGATTCTCTTTTACCAACGAATAGTTCGATTGATCGTCACATTATAACGCCCCCACGGCTGAAAGGGCGAGCATGTTTGGTGCGACCGTAATTCAAACCCGCGACCTTCAGATTACGATACAAACGCCTTAACCCACCTGGCAATGCCGGGCGCTTATTTTGGTTAAAGTGTTAATATCTACACCAGCCGAGCCATCCTGAGATACAATTTCACTTCAAATGGGTTTCTCGTCATCACGAATTTTCGTAAATTAATTTATACGCCACAAAGATCTTTATGGATGAAATAAAGCTGGACAATAGAAAACTTGTTGAATATCCACTAACACACTTATTCTTGCAATCTACGAACGTAACTAATATATAAAAGAAAGCTGACTAAAACCGAAAAAAAATATTTATAATAACAGCAGCAACAAAATAATCTCAACTAAAATCGTGACATGGTGAAAGTTTTATCACCTTTAAACTTGTCTACAAGTGTGATACCTGTGCTGTTTCAGAAATTCACAGTGTCAACAAAATTCTAATTTACGATGTAAGACGAAGTCAGCATATAAAAGAAGCAGAATAAGATCAAATCTTGAAACAATAACACGATCACGTCATTGTGGATGAGCACCGTAGTGCCCCCTAGTGACCTCGTATCTACTTGGCCTATTTCCTCTGGCAGTATTTTTAAAGATCATCATCCCACTGGTAGAATACCGATTATAATTCGTAACCTGGGGATCGTTGTTTAAATTCAAATTAAACACTTTCAAACAATAAAAAAGAGTTTTAAAATTATTTTTCTACGTTTTTTGAAACCTGTTAAACAACAAATTTAATTTTTAAAGAATTATAATTATTTGATAATATTTTTATCTGCGATATTTTTATAGATGGATGAAATTAATGGAAATTATATAGTTATTGGATTTTAAACATATACGAGAATATCACAACAAAACGTTAATAAAATCATTTGATATATTGATACAAAAAGTACAAACTTGCACCTTCAAGCAAATCTTAAGCACATAAAATATGAAATATTTTTTTAAGAACGAGTAGTGTTGCTGAACTACTCATTTTAATAACATTAACATTTATATTTAACCATCATGATACGATATATATTATTTATTCAAAACAAATTATTAATATAAACGTTTACTTATACAGCTGACTACTTTCTACACTATTAGTAAAATTGCTTGAATTATAAAACTGTGGTAAAATAGAACAAGGAAATACCTTCACAGTCCCTGAAATTTAAATGCTCGACTGCGTGAATAACGCTCCATATAGATCTTCCTGTAGCAGCTGACCTACCTTTTTTCACCTGCGACCTTTAGACTGGATATAAAACGGTGAACGACAGTTCACTCTCAACAATCTGTGTCACCTAGAAGGCAAAGAAATATTCCACCTGCTGCATGTTTTAGGACCCGTGTAAAACGTAGAATTTACTTTTTAGCACATAAAGTACAAGTGAGAGTGACGGAACCCTATTTTTGTGTATCATTTATCTTGCAGTTTTCCCTATGTAACTAATCCTTTCTAAGAAAAATCAGAAAGAGAGTTTATCATCTGCTCTTTGGGGAACCATCACGTGATGTAGGAAAAAAGACGAAAGATTTTAGACAAAAAGCTTTGAATCTTTTTATCCTAGGACATAAATCGACATGGCAAAGGTAAATTTAAAAATCGATGAAGTATGGCCTTATAAGTTTACAGTTGTTAATAGCTCTTGATAAAAGCAAGATATATATACGGAAGAAAATTGAAGAGTAACTCAGTGCATAATGAGGTTTAGTTAAATATCAATATAACTAGGACATAATGTCGTATAACAATCTCTTAATGACAATTAAAGTACATTGATTCAACAGTTGACTGCACTTCGCTGTTATTGATATATTCGGTAATATCCCAAATATATTTCACGAAGTTCAACCAGCGTAAAAGATTTTGAGTAGTTCTAGATTTATATTTTAAGCTACAAAAGCAAAAATGTAAACTTATCTCCTTAATAATCACCCTGACCCAGCATGGCAAGGTGGTTGAGGCACTCGACTCGTAATTTGCGGGTTCTGGGTTCGAATCCCCGTCACACTAAACATACTCATCCTTTCATATGTGGCGGCATTATAACGTGACGGTCAATTCCCCCTATTCGTCAGTAGAAAAGTATCCCAATAGTTGGCTGTGGGTGGTGATGACTAGTTGCCTTCCTTCTAGTCTTATACTGCTAAAGTAGGGACGGATAGCGCAGATAACCTTCGTGTAGCTCTGCGCGAAATTCGAAAAAACAAACAATAATCACCCACGTAAGCAAAGAGTAGCTGAAGCGTTCATTTTTGTTAGCTTTTACTTAGATATCTGTATATTTTATGTGAACACCCATGCAATTGTTTAAGTTTATATTTCATGTAAAATTGCTTCCATATTCAATCTCACTCTATTTATTACCAATTTCCAAGGGGGAGGGAGGTAATCCCTCGAAATTCCTGCAACATTATCATGTAAAACATGCTAATTGTACTTCGCACATATGCGTTGGCTTTTGATCTCGCAAATTAGAGTCCCTCTTTAAAGTACAGGGTGTTCAGAAAGTTAATTTTGTAGTCATATTTTATTCAGTCTATTTCAAGCCAGCAACTGATAACGGTGTTTAGAAACAAAATAAGAAGGATCCAAACCTGTATTGATGCCAACGGGGGTCACTTTCAACATTGTTTATAATTGTTATTCATATTTACCTCCTGTAGTCTATATTGAAACATGTCTGTTAATAAATATATAAGTGCACAGTAACTTTCCGAACAACCTGTATTTTGTGTAAGGATCTGATAATATATATTTACATAGATTACTTATAAAATCACAAGTTTCCAGATTACTGTTACGAGTTCTGAAATAATGAAGTCATTCGCGGTAGTTTCTAATAATATAATGACACTTACGATCTCTGATTATGGAATTTTGTGGACGATTAAAGAGCGTTTTTTTTTTTGTAATATATAATAACGTTATTCTGAGTAAGCATTTAGCACACAGGGTCGTCACATATAAATGTTGTAATTGTTTTCAAACCAGACCCAAAACTCGAGCACTTTCGAATAGTTCATCAATCTTCTTGACACGAATGTTATTTTAAAATATTGGATCTCTTTATTAAACAAAATGTGCTATTACAAATATTCCGTATAAATGGTATGAATATGTTTTTATCGTACGAAATAGCCTTAACAATAGTACGAACTTAGTTGATGATTAACACAACACTATATTAAACAATACATACAATATAATTAAATTGTATTAAACAAAATTACAATAGATTGTAAAAAGAACAGAATATCGTATACGAGAAAAAATAAAATTTGTGTCAAACTTTCTGTAATAACCTTCAAGAGTATTGGTTTTAATTTATTTTTAAGCACAAAGATAAGCACGTGTGATTTGGTCATCTCGAGCATTGAAACCCGGTTTTTAGCGTTATAAACCACCAAACGTACCGTTGAGCCAATGTACGCATTTTTCTTCATAAACCTGTTGAAACATAAGTACAATTCTATTGATATCCAGTTAAGTTATAAGTTATACAAACATCGTTATATAGAAACAACAAAGAAATTATAAGATATTAGTCAACTCCTTTAGTGACTCCGTGATAAGTCTGAAAGCTAACAACGCTAAAAGCATGTATGGCTTTGTGCTTAACAGTAAATGAACAAAAATATATTATTCAATAAATAAATATTATATTAAGTTTTGAACTTACTAAATCTGTGTATATCTTTAAACCAGATAGGTAGATAGACGAAAATAAAATAATTTTCCAATGCTTAATTTTTTTTCTAGGTCTGGACAGTCTTGGCTTTATATTTCTATGCGTTTACGATAACAAACTGTCAACTCTCAGTAAACAGAGGATTATCTCTCCAAAAACGAGCCGCCAGAGTTTCATCAGGAAGTCCCGCTGGAGACTGGTGGAAAGTTTGGTGGCAGAATTATATAAAAGAGGTTACAGATCCAACAGCTAGACCTCATATTCATGCCACTCCACCAATTTCTGGCCCGCTACCTCCTATAACAAGAACACCGATTACACGACCACCTCGTCCCCCTGTTACTAGACCTAGACCTCCACCTGTGACAAGGCCACCTATTATAAGGCCTCCTCCCCCTGTACCCAGACCTAGACCTCCACCTGTAACGCGACCTCCCATCAAACGTCCGCCTCCTGTTACTAGACCTAGACCTCCACCTGTAACAAGACCACCAATTATAAGGCCTCCTCCTCCTGTACCCAGACCTAGACCTCCACCTGTAACTCGACCTCCCATCAAACGTCCACCTCCTGTTACTAGACCTCGACCTCCACCTGTAACTCGACCTCCCATCAAACGTCCGCCTCCTGTTACTAGACCTCGACCTCCACCTGTAACTCGACCTCCCATCAAACGTCCGCCTCCTGTTTACTAGACCTCGACCTCCACCTGTAACTCGACCTCCCATCAAACGTCCGCCTCCTGTTACTAGACCTCGACCTCCACCTGTAACTCGACCTCCCATCAAACGTCCACCTCCTGTTACTAGACCTCGACCTCCACCTGTAACAAGACCACCTCCCCCTGTACACAGACCTAGACCTCCACCTGTAACGCGACCTCCCATCAAACGTCCACCTCCTGTTACTAGACCTCGACCTCCACCTGTAACAAGACCACCTCCCCCTGTACACAGACCTAGACCTCCACCTGTAACTCGACCTCCCATCAAACGTCCACCTCTGTTACTAGACCTCGACCTCCACCTGTAATAAGACCACCTACCTATAAGGGTCTCCTCCCCTGTACCCAGACCTAGACCTCCACCTGTAACGCGACCTCCCATCAAACGTCCGCCTCCTGTTACTAGACCTAGACCTCCACCTGTAACAAGACCACCAATTATAAGACCTCCTCCTCCTGTACCCAGACCTAGACCTCCACCTGTAACTCGACCTCCCATCAAACGTCCGCCTCCTGTTACTAGACCTCGACCTCCACCTGTAACTCGACCTCCCATCAAACGTCCACCTCCTGTTACTAGACCTCGACCTCCACCTGTAACAAGACCACCTCCCTGTATCAGACCTAGACCTCCACCTGTAACTCGACCTCCCATCAAACGTCCACCTCCTGTTACTAGACCTCGACCTCCACCTGTAACTCGACCTCCCATCAAACGTCCTCCTCCTGTTACTAGACCTCGACCTCCACCTGTAACTCGACCTCCCATCAAACGTCCACCTCCTGTTACTAGACCTCGACCTCCACCTGTAACAAGACCACCTCCCCCTGTACACAGACCTAGACCTCCACCTGTAACTCGACTCCCCATCAAACGTCCACCTCCTGTTACTTAGACCTAGACCTCCACCTGTAACAAGACCACCTCCCTGTGCACAGACCTAGACCTCCACCTGTAATGCGACCTCCCATCAACGTCCACCTCCTGTTACTAGACCTCGACCTTCACCTGTAATAAGACCACCTCCCTGTGCACAGACCTGGACCTCCACCTGTAACTCGACCTCCCATCAAACGTCCACCTCCTGTTACTAGACCTCGACCTCCACCTGTAACAAGACCACCTCCCCCTGTACACAGACCTAGACCTCCACCTGTAACTCGACCTCCCATCAAACGTCCACCTCCTGTTACTAGACCTAGACCTCCACCTGTAACAAGACCACCTCCCCCTGTACACAGACCTAGACCTCCACCTGTAACTCGACCTCCCATCAAACGTCCACCTCCTGTTACTAGACCTCGACCTCCACCTGTAACAAGGCCACCAAAAATACCTTATTCACTTGGACCACCTCAAACTGTTAAGCGACCAGATAGACCACTCCCTGATGGAGGAATGCCACCTTGTGCCTTATCTGGAAAAAATTATTGTATTCTAACGGATGATTATCCATTGTGAGTAATTTCATATAAAAGCTATTTATAAATGATGATTAACTCTTCTGTTTAGGAATCTATACAAATATAATAGTAGTGTATGTCGTATGTCCATGTAACTACTTCGCAGAGTGTGGATGGATTTTCAACAAAATTGATATGGAAGTTCATTAGGTCCATGCAGATATACATACAAAGTTTTAGTTTAGTATCCTGCTGTTTTTATGTCCGTTTATTTTCACTATTTCGCCCCCTGTGGATAGACTTCACCTAATTTATGATGAAAATTTGTTGAGTTCATGGGAAATTACATTAAATTCTTCAGTTTTGAATTTGGCGTTTTATCATTTTTCATGAGTGTTATTTTTACCACTACATCGCTCCCTATAAATGTGTCTTTACCAATTTTGGTACGAGGGCTCATTGATTACATAAGCATGTGAATTTATGATTTCACTTTTTATGTTTAACAACTTTCATGGGATATTTCTACTATTAAATATAATGGAAATAACTTTTAATGTCCTAAGATAACTTTTCGTTAATCATGTATTTACAATACTTCTGTCCAGGAAACGAGTACTCCAGCTATTTTTTAACAATGAAAACGTTATCAGTATTTATAGGAATCAGAAATGTTGAAATTGTTTGCTATGTAAATGAGAATTGTGTTTAAATGCTTTTTATGAAACATTCTAATTTATATACATTTGTCTACAACTTATGACAGTGATCGTATAAAAGCTGATAATACTTTATAATTTTAATAAAGACACCAAGGCACTCGGGGTATTGGTTTTTATTCATTTCTGTCAAGACTTCTTGAGCTTATGCGTTTTTCTAACATCATGAATGGACAATGTTAGACAAGGTTCCTTTTTTTCTTCTGTTATTAAGTTCCTAATTATCTCAGCCATTTTGAAATCGTTTATATAATTCGTTACAGCTATTAATAAACAAGTTATATTGTCATGCAAATATTGTGATTAAAAAGATATGTGTAAACACTTGAATTATATTAGGTGCAAACTTAAAGGCTGAATATATTGCTTGTCCAAAATAAATCCACATGACTTATTGTGGAAAATATTACTGATTACATCACTTTTATATTTTTATAAAACTTAAAGTTTCTTTTTTTAGTTGTCTCTCGAAAATAATTTAACAAAAACTGTTAAAGATTAAGATATTTATATTGGCATTGAACGAAAGACATTCTCTGTCAATAAAACCTTCAAGTGAAAACTTCAGAACATTCGTTATGTATGCATCATAGTTTTAGACAACATTTCGTTAGAGTATTTCGGTACTACTTTGTCTAGAATAAATTATACCTTACGTATTTTCTTTGTTTAAAAAATCATTGGTAAAACTTTGAGCGATGGTTTGCATGATGTGTGTGTAAGTTGAAAAAGATTTTTCTTAGCATTGAAATTTTAAAACTATCATTTCAATGACAGAGATTTTGTTGAAAAGATGATGGACGAGGAAATGAAGGTCAAAACCAAAATTATGTACGAAGAACTTCAAACTGTTGGAGATCCAGAGCTCTTTGAAAGCCACCTTGGAGACAGTCCAGCTGCCAGAGGGCAGTTTGCTTGTGAAACCGAAGCTAATGTTATGCGTCCAGGATGGGTTCAAGATGCAATTTCTAGAGAGTGGATGGTTGTCATTAACAACAATCTCTTTCCTCAAAAAGTTCGAACAGAGAGCTGCAAGTAAGCATATTAGTTCACATGTTCACTTCAAATCATTAGTAAGCACAATTATAAACATGTTTAATAAGCTGGAAATACTTTGGATAGCAAATGTACAGACATTACTGTGTTGGGCATTGAAAAATAACTTTAGTGGTCTGTTGTCTCATTAATTTAAACGTACTTTTATCTTCTGCAAATAGTGTTTCTTTGTCATAAAATAGGGCTCGACTGCATCACTAAAATATAAAAGATGCTAACTGCAATGATTTTACAGCTATGTAGTTATTGCGTTATAATATAAACTGTACTTTTAAGTACAGGAATCGAATTCCTCAAAAACACTCTGTTAACGCTTGTTATCATATTATTGTGTTTTTATTTATTTCTTGTGTTCCAAAATTGTAGAAAAGTGAAACTTGAAGCAAAAGTTATGATAAGCTAAAAGATATGCATATCCAAATACATTTTAACATAATATTGTGTTCTAAGACCGTAAAGTAACAAAACCAGAATCAAGAGATGTTTTTATTTATTCTCTTTTAATAATATAAGGTTATTCAAGTAAAGTTACAAAAAAGCTTAAAAATAATATAACTGGAGAAAGGCAGAAAAATAAAACAATTACTAGTGATTTACACTTCAGTTCGTAATTGCGAGGAATAAAACATGTCCATTAATTATTTTGTTTATCTGATTAGTTTTCGTTTTATTTCTTAACTGTAGGAATCCGAACAAGCCATGTTCCTTTATAGAATCGTTTTATGAGTCAACTTGTCAGCAAAGATTTAGTCTCCATCGGTTAATTGCCGTCCACCCCTGGAATCCAGAACGAAGTCCTGTGGTGGCGCTCTTCAAATTTCCCGCTGGATGTTCATGCCGAGTGGCGCCGATAACTCAGAACAGTGGATAATAATAACGTTTTATACATTCTACTTAACTTTGTGTATTCAGTGAAACACACTGTATTAATACTTCAAAGCGTTTCAGAAAAATCTTATAATTAAGAATGATGTAATCTTTTTTTTTCCCTAGTTATATGATTAGAGTCTAGCATATTTTAAAACGTAACATTTCGTCTTGTTGACTACGTGTAATACTTTAGTTTGAAAGTTTTTTGGATAAAAAATCAATACTTATACTTTCCACCGGTATATTTTATTAACATTTTCGTAAAAGTTTAGTCTTTTTTATACTTAAAAATGAAATTATAACATAAAAATAATACTATTCATAAAATAGTTACCTTTACTACGCTTTTAGATAAGTTTGATCCACACAGTAAAATTGTACGATTTATAAAGATATATACATGCATAAACTTGAAATATGTTTGGCTAAAACTGAAGGTCTGTGCAAAACGTTATTTGGTCAAACTAAATCCACGACTTCAACTTGTCATAACAATTTGCACTTCTTAAATAAACTACCCGAGGGTACAAACCCCTTAAAAAAGCAAAATGCTATAAAAGACAATGTTAGATATGAAAAACAAAAACACTACAACCCGAGCGCTTTCGAAAAATGGACCTTTCTTTATCAGAGACAAATTCCCAATCTAACCCTGAAGGAGAAAGGTCCACTTCTTGAAAGCCCTCAGGTTATAAGTATTTTATTTATTTTTATCAAGACTTCTTGAACCTGCGTGTTTTTCTAATCTCATGAATGGGCAATGCTAGACAAGGTTCTTCCTTTTCTTTTGTTATTAAATCTCTAATGATCTCATTAAATGCTAATTATACACCCTACTTTGTTGAAGGTAATAACTTGTTCATTTAATTCATTACTAACTTGTGTGTTTAAATTCAAAATCCAGAGGTCTATAGAAAAAAGTGGAAATGTGCTCTATTTCAGGATGTTTTTATCTCCCTTCTCTGTCAAAAACTGTTAAATAAAAGAGGCTTTGTACACAGTTGAACAGTTTTCAGTTACCATAATGAAAATTATGGTTAAACAGTAAGCCAACTCTGAACGATAAAGGTTAACACATACACCATAAGTATGGAATCAATTTTATTGCAGGAAGAAAAACGACAATGTTTCATTTCACATAAACTTAAGAAAATGTTTTAAATTCATTTTAAATGTAGATAATTTATGTTAATACAAATTATTTCAGTAGTAACTGCTGACAAATAAAGGCATAGATCACCAAATTCTTAAAACTTTATATTGCTTAGGTAGCCTGGGGAAACGTAGTGTCCACAGTGACGGTCGGATGTTTAAGCAACGTCCTGAAACTTTTCATAGTGAACTTGTAAATAATGTCTAACATAAAACTGAGATATATAAAAAGTAAAGTTTACTTAACCAAGTATCAAGAATAACTCAAATTAATCCTTATTTTGTCCAACTATCTCGCAACTCCGTAACTTTATAACAGTTTCCTTTTTAAATCAAATACATAAATAAAGCAATAAAAAGTATTAAACTAACCTGATGTATGCGTTAGAAATGTGATACAAAAATTAGTCATTTTTCTTTCTACTTTCTAAGCTTTTAATTTTTAAATCTTAAAAGAGGAAACGTAAATTACCTTTAACTTTATAAATAAGATAAATATATGATAGCACACTTTAATGAAAAATACAGTCTTACTTTATCAATAGACACTGTATTGTGGGGTTTAAAAACAACAATAAGAAAAACCCCAGTGTTTGATAATAGCAGCGCCTTGCACACACGTAAGATAAGTGTACGGATCACAGACCCCTAAGATTCAAGTTTTGTTTGCTTGTTTTAAATTTCGCGCAAAGCTACACAAGTGCTATCTGCGCTAGACGTTCCTAATTTAGTATTGTAAGACTAGAGGAATTTTGTTTATTTTGAATTACGCACAAAGCTACTCAAGGGCTATCTGCACTAGCAGTCCCTGATTTTGCAGTGTAAGACTAGAGGAAAGGCAGCTAGTCATCACCACCCACCGCCAACTCTTGAGTTACTCTTTTACCAACAAATAATGGGATTGAACGTCACATTATAACGCCCCCACGGCTGAAAGGGCGAGCATTTTTGGTGTGACAAGGACTCGAACCTGCGACCCTCGGATTACTAGAAGAATCCCTTTACCACCTGGCCATGCCGGACCAAAATTCAGGTAAACCTATACCTAATCTTCATCTATTGATCACAGAGAAGTCTGCTAGTCAAGCAATACCCTTTGCTATAAAGGATTTGTCCAGCTTTAAGAACGAAATATTAGGAATAATTAGTATTTTTCTGATGCACTCATAGCTAAAAGCGAGAACTATGTTCAATAACATCACGTTTCAAACTCCGGAATCCCCAAGCCGAAGCCCGACAGGTTAATTAGTATAGATACGTCTGACCCACAAAAACAATATCGGAAACTACACATCCTAAAACAAGAGAAAATTGGAGAAAAAACAGTATTGAAAAAACTTGAAAGAAAAACGTTCTTGATTGTAATTACTCGCCTAATAAAGTCATATTATAATAAAACTGAGAACTATACTGACCTATAACTCTAAAATCAGAGGTCGATTCCCCTCGGTGGACACAGCAGGTAGACCAGTGTTGCTTTCCTACAAGTAAACACACAAACACACTCATACTGACCACTTGTCTAATAAAATAAAATAATGTTATCTAAGCCTATCGTTGGTTACTCGAGTTAATAAGCTCCTGGCCAAAATTTTAAGACCAATGAACATAAAGAAAAAATATGCATTTTGCGTTGTTAGACTCAACCACTTATTTGAGTATAGCTTCGAAAGATGAAAATAAAAAAGGGAAAATAAAAATAAACATTTTTTTAGCATTTAATATGGAAAATATGCTGAAGAACTGGCACTGAAGACCCAAGTGCACTAACCCACAGAATAATCATTCAGAAGGTGCTGGACACTCTTTAACCACAACATCATCACGATGAAGTTCAGTTCATTTACAACACGAGTGCAAAATAGAAACAGATTCTGCCTCAAGTAATTGATCTCATGGAATTGGACTTCTATGAGAACAAAATCAGGCAGAATCACTTCTTGTTTCAGGAAGATAAAGTTCATGACAGTGTTAAAGACAAACACATACAAAGACAAGGAAGGTTTCTACATCATGCCCTTGCCCTTCCACCATGGACAGTTAGACCTATCTAACAACAAACAATTGGCAAAAAAGAGACTAGAAGAACTTAGGCGTTGACTGCTGAAGAATCCACAGGATTTATAAGACGACAAGTCTTTCATGTCCAAAATAATAGAGCAACGAGAAGCAGAAGAAGTGTCATTGTTTGAAAAGGAGCTTAAGACTTCCTGGTACATTCCACACCATGGTGTTATCATCCTCAGAAGCCAGGAAAGATCAGAGTTGTCTTCAATTGTAGGGTTTGTTATCAAAGAGACTGCCTGAATGACAAACTTCTCCAAGGCCCAGACCTGATGAATTTTCTGATCGCCGTTCTATGTAGGTTTTGGGAGGAATCTGTGGCTTTTGTGGGGGACATTGAGAAGATGTTTCACCAGTTTCATGTGTATCCTGAATACAGAGACTACCTGGGATTTCTCTGGTGGAGAAACGGTGATTTGTTGACAACCACTTGCACTTTCAAAATGAAAGTGCACTTGTTCAGTGCCACATCTTCACCAACTTGTGCAGATTTTGGTTTCAAGAGAATTGTAGCTGATGGACGTGAGAGATTCTCTGGAGAAGCCTTGACTTCCTTGATTGAGATTTCCACGTGGACAATGACTTGATGAGTTGTAGCTCATCTTAAGAAGGCCATTCAGCTGATAAAAGATGCCCAAATCTCAAGCTTGTCAACAAATCTTCGACTTCACAAATTTGTTTCCAACTGAAGAACCTAGATCTCAACTTTGACCAGCTTCCCACTGAACAAGCGCTCGGCACTCAATAGTGTATTTTATCAGATGAATTAAATTTCTGCCACTGTCTACCAGTACGACTACATCTCGTAGGGGTGTTCTTTCAACTGTTTCAAGTGTATGATCCAACAGGAAGTATTTCTCGCTTTACGTTACTTGGAAAGCAGATCTTGCAGCAGCTCTTCAGAGAAAACGCTGGCTGGAATGAGCCCATGTCATCAGACCTACAATAAAAAATGGGAACAATGGTTGGTGGAACTTTACTCCCTGTCCAGCCTGAGGTTTCTGAGGTGCTCCAAGCAAAGAGACTTTGGAACCATTCATCTTAGGGAATTCTACCATTTCTCAGATGCAAGCCTCTCAGGCTATGGGCAATGCACATACCTCCATCTAATAAACAGTAAAGGACATTGTTCTCTGGTACTGGGTAAAGCCAGAGTTGCTCCAATGAAGGTTGTTACCCTATCAGCAACGTACTTCGAAACGAGATGAAACCCGCAATGTCGGAACACTTTTGGATGAACTCAAAGATTGTGATCAGCTACATTAACAATGAAGCCCGTCGTTTTCATATCTTTTAGCCAATCAAGTCCAAGTGATCAGAGAAACAACAAATCCAAGCCAGCAACAATATGACTGCACTGACCAAAACCCAGCTGACCAGGGGCGTAGCCGAGGGGGTTTGAGGGTTAACACCCCATAGACCCAAACTTTTTAGACAATTTCAGTTGCCACCTGTGAAGTTTCATAAAGATCCGTGATTGCATGGCAGATAATTTCACACACAACAAATAGACAAATGCAAATTTCTGATTGAACATTCTTTTAATACAGCAAGTTTTGTCGCAACTAGAGAAATACATTCGCAAATGATTTGTACCAAACCCTAAGTTCACCTACTGCAGCTAGTGAAGTGCTGTCAATGCCAGCCTTGTGTATATTGACCAACTCTTTAATTTGGTCACATTGTTGTGCTGTAGGTTCTGACCGTTCTGTGGTAGATCCTGATGGTAGTAGACACATGAAGTTTGTAAGGATAGTCTTGTGACTGGACAGACAGTCACATATTTGTGAAAAAAAGTGATCAACAAATGGTACAAATACAACAATACGAAAGTACTCTTAAGGGCTAGTGGTTTGTGGGTTACATCTGTCTTTTAGCCTGCCTTGGCATTATGATGTCAATTTGAAGCTCACTACACAGAAATTGAGCCTCACAAGAAATGTTGTTAAATTCATTCCCAGTATTATTTCTGAGTAAACGGATTCAATCTTTCACTATTTCTGCATGATGCATCGCAGCACCTAAATCAATGTTCTGTTGCTGCAGCAAGTTGCACAGATGTAAACTAAAGGAAAACAATTTAGCAATGGTAAGTAGAGTGATGATGAATTCTGGCTGTGTTATAGAACACAACAATTGATTGGCTTGCGTGGCAGAATCTCTGTTTTTCCAACCTGATAATGTCTCAAGGGCATCTGCAACTGCATGGATTAATTCTAGAAAGACAACGACTGAGTCATGCCTCTCAACCCACTAGGTGGGACAGAGACCTTTCAAACTTTTTTCAATTCAGGTGCTTTATTCTCCACCGAAAGTGCCAAACGTGCTTTTGTTTGGGTGTATTGAGAAAGTTTTCAATGCTATAAATTACTCCCATGCAATTTCGCACAGGAACTTGTTTACAAACATCAGAAATTGCCAAGTTTATGGAATGGGCACTGCAGTGTACATAGGGTGCAAGTGGGAATTTATCAGTTATATGTCTCTGGACACCATTGAATTTCCCACTCATAGAGGCAGCACCGTCGTACCCTTGTCCTCGCAGGTAAGCCATGTCAATACCATATTTTGTCAGATTGGCTATGATAACATCAGCCAAGTTTCTGCCTGTCACATCATAAACAGGTATAAATTGCAAAAAATCTTCTCTCATTGCAACAGAGTTGTCATTGGCATGCAAATATCTAACACAGCGAAAACTGTTCAATGCCTGAAATATCTGTTGTTTCATCAGCTAATATTGAGAAACACTTTACAGCATTAACCCTCTTGACCAAAGCATCAAGAACATGAGTATTACAGGCATTGATGACTTCATTTTGAATTTGAGGTCTCAGATACATAGCATTCCTCTTTGTACTCTTAAGGGCTGCTGAAAGCTTGACATCACCATTTGCCCTGTAGCGCAAAATTGCCCGAAAATTCCCATCATTATAGATGGGCTCCTCATCAGTTTCACCAACAAACATTGGACTAGAATCATATTTTCCCCTCAGAGCTAAACCCTGTCTCCCACACAGCAATACAGTATCAATAATAGGCATTAAATATTGCCGGTTCTGTTCAATTTCTTGCTTGTAAGTTGCATCAAGCTGCAAGTGCACAGATGAACTTGTGTTTACGACCTGTAGAAAATTGTTAGCTTTTTCTTTACTGTCTTGGTGGTACTGTTTTAATTTATGTGCCTTGAAGTCTTTAACAGCCTTCTTCCAGTTTGTGTATAGAAATTTCACTAGTTGTCCCAATTTCTGGCTTCCAAGACCAGCACCATCAGGAGCAAAAAGACAGCAGTACTTGCAGAAAGCGCCCTTTGCATGTTGGCTGTAGAATAGCCTTCTCAACTGTGAAAACCAACGATGCTGAAAACGCTGGTTTCTTGGACCACACTGGGGAAAACATAATCACTCCCTGGCTTCCAGGCATTCTCAAGGAGGCATTTTTTTGGTTTCAGCGTTTATCTAAAAGAGACAGAAAGACGTAGTTCTAATTAAGTTATTTTGCACATAGGAAAGTTTGTTATGAGACTACAATAACCTCGAAGAGAAAGGCTTAGAGCTGTACTCACAGATCAGGCCTAACATCCTGTGGCTGTAGGCCTACAATCACTAGCAGCAATGAATATTCAGTCTAAAACTCATCAGAGTGTTTGCATGATATTTAATACAAAATGAATATAATGAGGAGTCGACTTACTTGTTTACCAATGCTGACATAATCAGAAATGTAATTTCCAATGTCCCAGACTGGACCTGAGGTGGTAGTGGCAGCACTGGTAGAAGGCCACGGTGATGACTCTGACAATTCAGTTGACAATTCTGATTCAATCTAATTGGCTGCAGCAGATTGATCAGGTTCGTTTTTTTTTTTTTTGTTTTTTGAATTTCGCACAAAGCTACTCGAGGGCTATCTGTGCTAGCCGTCCCTAATTTAGCAGTGTAAGACTATAGGGAAGGCAGCTAGTCATCACCACCCACCGTCAACTCTTGGGCTACGGATTACGAGTCGCGCGCCTTACGCGCTTGGCCATGCCGGGCCAGAAAGTTATAAGCTCTTCCTTAAAACAAAAGATTGACCTAATAGCAGGTAGGTAGTATAACAGAAAATGGTAGTGCTGGAAAATAGGTACAAAAAACCTGATACAAGGTAATGAAAAATAACTTAAGTCAAAACCGGATTCACTCCACTACTCAGATAATATTTAATACAATTCTCCTGATAACTACTAGGTAAACATTAATAGTCGTATAATAGTTTACAACCGTTTCCAGAAATATCCTTCATATTCTCAGTTTTTTATAATACATAGCTTGAGATCTATGGGAGAGTGTATATCTTCATCTTCATTCGGTGGATCAGGAATAAGTTTAAAGGCTTACGAAGCGAAAAATTCGGGTGTCGATACCCACAGTGGACAAATACATTTATCTATTTATGTAATTTTGTGATTAACAACAACCACACCAAAGTTAAATATGTATAGTTGTATCATCAATTATAACTTAAAACCCAAATAAGATTTTAACTTTCAAGATTTTCTAATAACAGTTTACTTGCATCCCCCCCAAAAAAAAAAACTGATGCGCAGTAATTTAAAGTATTATTGTCTCCTCTGCTCAAATTCAAACTCAAGATTTTCATATACGTCAGGTGAGTACTCTACAACTGAGTTAACCCCCTAGCAACTGCTGGTAAAGTTCTTTTTAATAGCTCAAACTATCACTTTCTACCCCTCTCACACACGCAAGTCCTGTTTTCTGGCCTTATCTCGAAGTTTTGGGGCGACAATTTATTGAAATCTAGTCTTTTTTTTATTGTTACTTATCTATTCTTTGCCTTGCTATCGAGCTCGAGACCTGTTGCACACTAGAAAAGTGCTCTGTCAACTGAGTTAAAAGGTTAACCTGCTAGCACTTTCTGTAGTCACTTTTTAACTGAAAGCATTACAAGCAAATCAGAAGATTATCAGCCAAACACAAAATGATGTATACAAAATATAAAAATTAACTGTAAGCAAAATCTACTCTTCATACAATCCAACATCTAAACAAAAATCAACAACATTTAATAATTATGGTATATATAGGCAACTGAAAAAAATTTTCATAAACAACTTGCAGCAGACAAGCTCGCCTCTTACCCATGTTAGCGTTTAAACCATAATGTCGTATGTAAGACTGAAAACATATGGTTATAATCAAATTAAGTGTACAATGGCTTAACTAGTCACGAGTTTCACTCTTCCATAACGAGTATAGAACATATCTTTAGTGAGGTGACTTTTATTTTTCTACAGTGTTCTGCATGTATTATGACATTCTGTTCAAGAAATGTCAGAAGTATGCAGAAATGTAACAATTCTTTCAACCACTCAAAATTTGCCCATGCAAACTGCTAGAAACCTGTTATCCTGGCTTTGTGTTCGACCCCATAGGAAGAAGTAAAACCATCAAAGGATGCCACACATGCTTTCACAATCTGATATGAGTTAGAGGTGATTTCCTCATGTTAATATTGCTTAGAATAACTAATGATGTACATGGCATCAAATTCTGGTATAACATACTTAAATGTTTCGTCTGAATAGTGTTGGTAAATAGAACTACTTTTGTTTTTGTCCTATTTAAAGTTACAAAAGAAAACTGTTAGCTGTTCAGTAGGTTTAGTTTGGAGTTCACTACTCAAGGGTTATATGCGCTAGCAGTCTAAGGCTAGAGAGAAGGCAGCTAGTCATCCCCACCTACCGCCAACTCTTGGGCTACTCTTTTCTTTGACCGATACATTATAACGCCCCCACTTCTGAAAGGGTGAACATGTTTGTTGTGACATGGACTTGAACCCGCAGTCTTCATATTGGGAGTTGAGCGCCATAACCATCCGGCCACGACAGGCTCCATTCAGTAGCTGAATAAAGATTTTATTTGTTCACTTTGATGTCCACGTTTGATTTACTACGCATAATATTTTCTGAATTTGCATTCTACAAGTACTTTTCAGCTTATCTGTTTGTTATCAATGAATTTAAAAGCCAAAGGCTAGCTCAAAATACCTGTTACTGCTCAGGAAGTTTACTAATGTGTTTTTGTGACCAAACGGCCAATCGGGTTATGCAACAACCATTGGTTGGTTGGTTAGTTTGTTGATTTGGTGTTTTATGGAACAAAGCAGCTAGGCTATCTGCGCCAAACATCTGGTAAAAAGTTAAAGTAAATTTAGTAAAATTCATAAAAGAAAATTAAGGTGAAACAAAATAAAGTTTAACAAATAAAAACATAAATAGCGCAAAACCAATGTTTACATCTAGTCTACAATGTTAAGAGAAAAACTACAGTAATACAAGTTGTGAAGGACTTTCTGCAGCATAATTGCCGGGAAGACTAACACATAAGTACAAAAACCACCTTCAGTCACCTGAAGTTGGCCTCTCCAGTCCTGGTTCCGAGGTATTTGACGTCATGGCCATTTTCAAAAAGTAACAAAAGTTTTGAAAGACTTGTAGCAAAATGTTCATAATAACTCACCAGGCTGAGTAACGATTAGTTCAAACAGCAGCATTAGTCACCTGAAGTTGGCCTTTCCAATCCTGGTGTCGAGTTATTTAACGTTACGACCATTTTCTAATTTCAAATCAAACTAGATGAACTGTGATTTGCAAAACGGAGCCACATTAATAAAAGGTGTAATGTATAAATTAAAAAAACTTAAATGGCAGATAGACTTAAATAGCAATTATTTTGTTTGTTTGTTTGTTTTTGAATTTTGCCCAAAGCTACAAGAGAGCTATCTGCGCTAGCCGTCCCTAATTTTGCAGTGTAAGACTAGAGGGAAGGCAGCTAGTCATCACCACCCACCGTCAACTCTTGAGCTACTCTTTTACCAACGAATAGTGGGATTGACCGTAACATTAATATGCCCCCACGGCTAAAAGGGTGAGCATGTTTGGTGCGACGGGGATTCGAACCCGTGACCCTCGGATTGCAAGTCGAGTGTCTTATCCACCTGGCCATCCCAGGCCTGGCAATCATTTAGACCTTATATCTGGTCAGAAACTTTTAGATACGGCATACAGATGCACAGCAGAACATCTGTCACAGTATTACAGTTAATTACACATATACAGAAACCACAACACATTACTGATATTAACAAAATACTTCATATTACTTATCATACTTCGATTATTGGCCTTAAAAAACATTACCGAGGTGGACAGTGTCACCATCACCAATAACACTGTCTGACCTTATGGACAAACTTTGGGACAGAACATGTTTAAAATGGTGCCGTCGTTGTAAGTCGTAACGACGGCGAGAAAGTAAAATGTGGCTTATTGTGATCTGAGTGTTACACAAACTACACACTGGTGCATCAGTTCCAGATAAAAGAAAACGATGAGTTAAAAACTGTGACCAATGCATTGTTCAGTTTGGCCATCTTGCTTCCGTAAGGATCGGAAAAAGTTGTTCTAAGTCTAATATATGGTTTTATTTGGAAAAGCTTGTTTTCGCGTTGCTCACTCCAAGTCGACTGCCAGCTGGCACGGAGCCAAGCTTTGAAATGAGGACCATAGCCCATGTGTAGAACAGACACAGATAGTGCCAGAGCAGATATTCTGAGCTGCGGTGTCGGCGAGCTCGTTCCCGTGAATACCAACGTGGCCTGCTATCCAGAAAAATTGGATAAAAGCAGATGTTAAAGAGAAATGGGCTAGTCAGATTTGAATATCGGGGAGAACAGGGTGTGAACCAACATGAAGCAATTCCAGCTAGAGAAATAAGTGAGTCAGTATAAATAGTGCAGTTTGAGTACTGCTTAGCTTCTATGTCAGGGGTGTGCAACAGGCGGCCCGCGGGCCACAACCCGGCCCGCCAAGCCATTTAGTGTGGCCCTAGTTGTTGTAATCTAACCATGTGGCCTGATCTGTAATCCAACGCAAATGGAATATTTTTAAAAGCATCGATCCTACGGGATTCCCAGGCTTCGACTCGACAAACTTCTAAAATTATCTTTGCTAGAGAGGAGCAAGCCGAATTCGATTGGTCGGCCTCCTTAGGGCATGAATAGGTGACGTGCACTAGCACTATTGTCTACGACTCAACGTCATGTCCTGAACCTCGCCTTCGCCCGCTGGCGACAATTTTCCCTAACCTCTGCTGTCCGTCATTCATTATTGGTGAAAATTTTATTACCTTTTACAGTTACTACAAGAGATTGAAGGTAAATTGATTATTATTTAGCATATTGTTGTGACTTTACTGAATTTATTAAAATTTTTGCTTTCAGATGCATCTGATTCTATGTACAGTGTGACCTTGTTATTCGCGGGGGTTACGTTCTTTACCCTCCCGCGAATAGCGAAAACCGCGAATATTGGATGCAGTTTTAAAACGTATATGTATGCGATTATATACTATATGAAATGCTTCCCAAACACTAATGATACTTATACTCATTGATGCAGTAATAATGTAGCAATATTGCATACTGTTGTGTATTTCACTAAATTGTACCGTGCGTTACCGGGCTGTGCTTTGCCGTTTGCGTTGTTGGGGAAGCTGAGGCAGTCAGCCAATAGCAGTCCAATCTTGTTTGGTGAAGACGACAATTGATAAAACGGCTTGATTGAGTAAATACAACAGAAATCTCCTCGAAAAGCCCTTTCAGTCTCTGTGACCTACAAAACGCAGTTCGCGCATAACCCGCGAATATGCGGGGCCGCGAATGGCGAACCGCGAATAGGCGAGGTCACACTGTATTTTGCTATTCTCAATTAATTTAAGTACCGGAAGGCTATGATCGGGATGCCAATTTAGAAACATGTGTTTCTGTCCATAAGAGGTTCCATGTGTAAATAAATTCTATGTTTTTTCTACTTTGCTATTTTCGTGAGAATAATTTTTGTTTTGATTTCAGGGCTAGTAAAATGTCAGCAGTTAAGAAACGAAAAATTGATGATGAGGGAAGGTTATTCAACAGTGAATGGTGCACAAAATATCTTGTTGTCCCACATAATCAAGGTGTTGTCTGCCTCGTCTGTCAAACTACAATTGCAGTCATGAAAGAGTACAATATTAAGCGACATTACGCAACTAAGCACTCCTCCCAGTTTGATGAAATTGTTGGTCAGGCACGAAAGGACAAAATTGAACATTTAAAACATCCATTGAAAAGCAACAAGGTGTTTTTACCACTTTCAAGAAAAATTCAGAACTGGTGACAAAACTGAGTTTTAAGCTTTGTGAATGTATGGCAGAAAAGGGAAAGCCTTTCAGTGATGGAGAATTTATTAAAATTGTTTAACAATATTCACAGAATATGCATGTCCAGAGAAAAAATATTTAGTGGAGCAAACTAGCCTTTCCCGCTTTACTGTCTCACGCAGGACAAAAGATCTTTCAGAGGACATCAAAGAAACTTTGAAAGAGAGATTGAATTCGTGTGAAGCTTTCAGTCTGGCTTTGGATGAAAGCACTGATATCAATGACACATCCCAACTTGTCATTTTCATCAGAGCTGTTACTGCAGGCTTTGATGTTTTCGAAGAGTTTTTATATATGGCAAGCCTTTCCTCCACAACCACAGGACAGGATATTTGTGAACAAGTGCTTAAGGTTGTAGAAAAGTTTGAACTGAATCCTTATAAATTATGTGGTGTTACAACAGATGGTGCTCCTTCCATGACAGGTAGGACAAATGGATTCACCAAGAAATTTCTAACTGCAATTGGAGCACAAGACGTAGTTGTAAGCCATTGCATTATTCACCAAGAGAGCTTGTGCACCAAAGTTCTGGATTTTGCAGAAGTCATGAAAATGTCGTCCAATGCGTAAATTATATTCGAACACGAGGATTAAATCATCGACAATTTAAAACTTTTTAGATGAGCTGGACAGTGAGTATTCAGATGTTTTGTACTTCTCTGCTGTACGTTGGCTTAGTAGAGCTGCTACTTTGAAGAGATTCTGGAATCTGCGAGAGGAGATTAAGTTCTTCATGGAGAGCAAACGTCAGAATGTGGACTTCTTGAGCAATGAGAACTGGCTGAATGACTTAGCATTCCTCACAGACATTACACAGCATCTGTCTGATTTAAACTTAAAACTACAAGGGAAAAGTCAACTTGTGGATAAGTTGTTTGAGCATATTTGTGCTTTTGAGAAGAAATTGGAACTTTTCCAGGTTCAGTTGAGAAGAGCCATATTGACCCATTTTACATGTCTTGCAACCAGGAAACTGGAATTTCCTAATATGGATTGCACCAAATATGGAACCAGTGTACAAAAGCTGCGTGATGAGTTTGCAAACAGATTTCCAGATTTCAGACAAACTGAAATTAGATTGAAATTTTTCGCTCAACCTTTTGATTTGGCAGTGGAAGACAGTCCTGATGATTGCCAAATGGAACTCATTGAACTGCAGGCTGACATGGACACTAAAAGGAAATTCTCTGAAAACAGTTTGCTAGACTTTTACAAACTCTGTGTACGTGAAAAGTTTCCCAATTTGTCCCGTCATGCACAAAGAATTGCCTCCCTTTTTGGTAGCACCTACTGCTGTGAGCAATTTTTCTCCAAAATGAAGCTCATCAAAACCAAATGTAGAAGTCAGCTGACTGATGAACATTTGACCAGTCAGTTAAGAGTGGCAACCACTTCTGTCAAAGCTGATATTGACAAGCTCTGCAAGGACTCTAAATTTCAAGTGTCGCACTAAAATGATCACTCATGCAAAAATATAAAATATTATTGCTTGCATTTTGAGATTTTTTTAAAAATTTATTGTGCATGTACACGAATAAGCTTGTTTTTTAAGTGATGAAGTTGGTTATATGGCCCACCGACGAAAAATGTTGCACACCCCTGTTCTATGTGATCCAAGACAAGAGAAATGACGTTCAGTTCAGCAGTAAACACAGAAGCTGTAGAGGTGATTCTGCATACAACCACCTAACCACAACAAACCATGGCAAAGCCCACACAGTCATCTGATTTTGAACCATCTGTATGAATAGGAATGGAAGGATGGTTCGAAAGACGTTCAGCAAATAGCAGACAGTATTTCCAATCAGGAGTGTCTACTTTTCTCAGATGACTTAAAGATAGGTCATAATTGAGGACTGTAAGAAGCCATGGTGGGATGGGCTGACCAGTCGATACAGCAATGTTATCCAAGGACAGACCCAATTCATCCAACTGAGCCTGGATATGGAAGGCCAAAAGGAGCAATGGCAGACCGTTTGTTCTGACAAAGTATGGCCCACTGAGGAAGGAAAACACAGCCCCAGGTGGGATGCTCTGATAAGGAACGAAGTTTTGGAGCATATAGTAAAAAACAGTTGCAAACGGCAGAGATACAAAGAAGGTTCGTGAGACTGTATGCATGAGCTCTGAACTGGGGAAGTGCAGAAAGCTTCAGTGCAGAGCCAAAGTCCTTGATGATGAATAGGGTCCAGCATCTTTAAGGCCATAGACCAGTGATCCATAGTCGAGTTTCGATCGAATAAGAGCACGATATATCTTTATCATAAAATGTCGAATCGCTCCCCAAGTAGTGGAAGAAAGGACAAGGAGGATGTTCAGTTCTCTTACACATTTGACCCGTAGTTGCTTGTGTAGAGTAAAGGTCAGCTTACGATCAAAGATAAACCCCAAGAACTTTGTCTCATGAGCCACAGGCTGCACAAATTCATTAATACAGTGTTCAGGATCAGGGTGAATACCCCGTTGGCAGCAAAAGTGCATGCAAACGGTTTTAGAAAGAGAGAAGTTAAAACCGTTTGCTGTGGTCCACTTTAGTAAACGATTGAGGGCAGTCTGTAGTTGCTGCTCAATATACCTCATGTTCGACGACTAACATGAGATGTGAAAGTCGTCAACATAGAGTCCATTTGCAACAGTAAGAGGGAGTTGTTCAGTGATGGCATTAATCTTTATACTGAAAAGTGTGATACTCAAAACACAACCCTGAGGGATTCTAGTGTTCCTGTAGAAAAGAACGGGAAAGTGTCGAACCCACATGAACTTGGAATCTCCTGTCCTTTAAAAAATTTGTAATAAAAATGGACAAATGGCCACGTAACCCGTGTATATGGAGGTTTTGCAAAATGCCATATCTCCATGTTCTATCATTAGTCTTCTCAATGTCAAAAAATATTGATACAAGATGTTGTTGTTTGAGAAAGGCTTCTCTGATTGACGTTTCAAGTCGAATCAGGTGGCCCATGGTGGAGTATTGTCGTCAGAACCCACATTGGGTGGGTAAAAGGAGGTTGTTTGATTCGAGGAACCAAACAAGACGAGCATTAATCATACTCTCTAAGGTCTTACAGCAATTGGACAGTAGTTTGAAGGAATATTGAGATCCTTCCCAGGCTTAGAGAAAGGTAAAACAATAGCCTGGTGCCAGGCATCAGTAAAAACATTCTCCTGCTAGATCCGGTTAGAAACAATCAGTAGAATAGCAAGAAAAGTAGGAGATAGATGGCGCAGAATTTCATAGTGTACATCATCAGGCCCAACCAATGTACTGCCAGACCACTGAAGGACCAGTTTGAGTTCCACCAGTGTAAAGGGACGATTATAGTCATAGAAACAATCAGCTCGAACAGAAAGAGGTGATTGCTCTGCCCAAGTCTTGATGGCCAAAAAGGTGGAAGAAGAAGCAGAAGTGCTAGATACCCGGCAAAAGCTTTCACCTTGAATATCGGCGATGCTCCGGGTATCAGTTACTTCCTGGCCATCAGAAAGCAAGATCGAGAGAAGGACAGAATTATAGTGCCCACTGACCTTTCTAATCTTGTCCCATATGACTTTGTAACTGGTGGTAGAAGATATGCTGGTTGTGAACTTCATCCAAGATTCTTTCTGGCTTTGACGTCTTTCCCACCAAACATGTACATAGGCCTGCTGGAAAGCAATGTGGTTCGAGAGTGTGAGATATCTCCAGAAAGTATCCCAGGCCCATTTTTGAGCCTTCTGTGCCATGTGGCAGGCAGGATTCCACCACGGACGAGAATATCGTGGAAAACGTATCGAGGTTTTAGGAATACATTGAGCAGCTGCTTGTATTATACAGTCAGTTACTGCTGCTATACAGTCGTTTGTTGATGGATTACAGATGATGGCAGGATCAAGTTCTGCAAGAGCAGTGAAAGAGGACCAGTTTGCTTGATGCAGCTTTCACTGGGGCACTCGGGTCGGGTGGCATCTGCCACGGCCAGTCTCTTTCAAAATATTGAGAAAATGATAACTGCTTCGTGGATTATTGTCAACCCTCCATGAAAAATGAGAGAATAATGAAGGGGAGCAAATTGAAAAATCAATAGTAGTAAAGGACTGACTTGGTGCGTGAAAATAAGTATAAGAACCAGTATTGAAAAGAGAAAGGTTGTGATCAGAGAGCATACGCTCTAAAGAGGTAAACTGAAAGAACAGAACTTTCCCTACGAGGTCCCTCTCACCATGTACAGAAATCCACACCGAGGGTACAAAAACCATATGCAATCACACAGACTTATGTAATGCACGGTTTATAAAACAGCCATTGTGCAGGCTTCCTTGAAACACCAGACATAACCAGCAACAAAATTAAGATATTGAAAAATGTAATAATACAACCTAAAGAGAGAACTTAGTCGTCTCTGGTGGTAGTAGTCGAAAATAAAGAGCTGCAAAATTTTTTGGACTATAAATGGATAAGTGTGGCGTTTTCTTTCCACTCATTAATTTCTTGCCCTGTTGGTTTACTACACTAAATTTGATTTCTGGATGTTGGCAACTTGAGTTAGTGCCAAAATTAGTTTCGAGACTGTTTTCAACACTCGAGAGGGATAACCAAAATTCTTCATTGTGTTAAGTCTGTGTAATGCACCTACCACTTTTGAGAAGCTAAAGACTGACATGGTACAGATGCTTCGTCCATAGGGATGACACAGCTGTCTTTGGTCACATGTCTCAGCTGAGAGCCTAAGAATGATATTCGAGTGCATTAAGATATAGGTTTGAAACTGAAACCAGGTAGGTGTGGTTTTATGTGCATGGAAGTACACTTTCTCAGTCACATAACGAGTCGAACGCCCTAACCCACCTGGCCATGCCGGGCCTACTTTCTGAACGAGCACCGATATTCCGTCTTATAATGAACGTTTGTCTGTAATAACTTGAACAAACACGAAATATTGCTTGTAAGTCAGGCCTTTGTTGTTGTGTCGCTAAGAAATAAACTGCCGAATAGACTGTTTTATATATAACAGCCTCTCTAAACTACTTTTAAAAATTGTTCTCCAGCACAAGAGATTAATAGAATAAACAAGATATGCTAAAGTCTTGTTTCCAGTCATTTTTTTGCTCTAATGTAACAAGATTTTCACGATCTCTAGATGGCAGCACCAACAGGAATATCATGACGATTCTAGCTGCGATGTTATAACAACGGAAGTAAATTCGTTATTATTGTGATCCTACTACAGATGGGCGTATATTTTACAGTTGACTACATAAAATGTAATCTAGACAGATGTCCATACTAAAGTAAGCCATTTATAGTGTTTTTTTTTCACGATTACTTTTTTTTTTTTTTTATAACATTGTTCAAGTTATTCTAACTCTCGAGGTAGTGCCTCGTGACTAATACAAGCATCAGTTGACAGGGAAACCAAAGTAGCTTCCAAATAGTAATAGCAAACAGTGCTAGTATGCGTTGGCTAATGCGTATGTGATAATGGGTTTGGATGTGCAGGTTGCAAGTAGAGTGCCCTAGATAACAAGCCATGCCTGGTCAAAGTGCAAAAACATGAATATAATTTCTGTTATGTATTTAAACTAGTTTGTCTACAATTGTACATAAATGTTACATACACATAAGAGTAGCAGAGTATAAACTACCTCAATACTTTAAACCATAACTTTTATTAGCCTGAAATATTAAGACGTAATACATCCTATAAAAAATCACAGTGGAGGCGATTACAAATAATTCCCCTTCCCTTCCGGTGATAAATCTGAAGACTTGTGTTAAAAACTGGATTGTGATACCTGCCTATCACTGCACAGATAGCCCAATGCAGTTTTGCATTTAAACAATTCCAGAGATAAGAATCCCACATAACAGACGTATTGAGAAAAAGTATCCAGACAAAATCTGTCCAATGAAGAAACTGAAGTTATTTAATATTCAATTTGTTGTAGTGTTTTTATACTTATTTTGTAACTTTTTGTAATTTTTTACAACTTGTTCGTATTTTAACATTACTGCCTTTATGATTTTACTCATTTGATATTTTGTACTTTTTTTTTGAAGAACTTGTCTTTATGCAAGTGTCATTGCATTTGAGAATTTCTAGTTCTCTCCAAATTTGATTTGCTTTTTTTTCACACTAAACGTATGGAAAATATTTGATAGAAAAACCTACACAACTTTCTTTTTTTTAATTTGGTACACTGATATCCCTTTGTAGTCTAGAATTAAGAATCTCGTTTGGTATAAATATAAACCCCATGTGCAAAATTATTCAACAAAAATCGCTCAAATTTAGTGATTTTTTTAAAGCATGCCTCCACAGTCACGAAAACAAGTGGTTAACTTTTTTTTTATTGAAGCTTCATCTAAAAGTGGACGTTTTAAGTTTGTCATTCGCATCAAAGAGCAGTAAAATTATACGGCGAAATAGCATGCAAAGTATTAAGCCAAGCAAACTAGATTAGCAATTTCTAGCTCAAGTTTGCGAATCGATGTTTATTATTATTATTATTATTATTTATTGCCAGTTTTGTCAGCACAAATTTACTAAATTTGATCAAAGAACATTTAACTGAATAGACTGATCGCGCTTGACATGGTTGTACTGATTGCACGACGTGAGTGACCTTAGTATAAAGAAGCTGTTAACAAACTCAGAGGAAAACTACCGCCATATATTTTAAAAGCTGGTTAGTTCTGTAAAGTATACGTCTGTTCAGCATAATATTGGTTACTGGTATCACTTTCTGCTTTATCATGTGTACTATACACCTCAGACGCTAAAATAAAGTTCGGAAAAGTAGTGTGCGACTTAAAATGAAATAAAATTTGGCGGCTGAAATGGTAATTTTACTCGTAGAATTTTACAGCAAATATTCATTTATTAGTTAATTGGGCTGCATATTTTGTTTTACCCACCATCAGGCTCCAAATTATACCAAAAATGCAGCCTAGTTAACTAATGAATGTATATTTACTGTAAAATTACTATCAATGTATCTACCAATTTCAACTTCATTCCTTTGAGTGGCATTGCTCGTATTCTCTTTTCACAGCTAATAGTTTTTGTTTTTTTTAAAAAAAAAAGATTCTGGTGTACCGCACCGATTTGTTGAACTTTCTGCCTAAGAAAAAGTTTTTTTGTTTTTTGTGGAAATTCCTCTATGTAACAGTTACATGGTTTTAGAAAATTATACTTCTTTCCTTTTATTGTTCATGTTCGATTATCAGTTGATCTAAACACCACAAATGGATATTAATACTTGTACATTTAATAGAAAGTAATTACCTTACGCTAAAACTACCGTTTCAATTTAATTAACGAGCACCTTTCGACTCTTTATTGCTAAAATTATCTCTGTATAAAAAATACCAGTGTGCGCGAAACATCTTTACAATCAAATAGATGGCGCCACGATAGGCTAAGAACTTCATTTTCTTTTTTAAAGTCAACAAAAATTCAAGAATTTTTAATGAAATGTTAAACATTTACGAGCTTGTCCTGACCATTCAATTCTTTGCCTTTAGCTCTTATAACTAATATATCGCCGTTCTTTTGGTAAGGTCAAATAAACTTAAAGCAGATTTGAACACGCCAAAACATACATGTCCAAATTCTGAAATATCGCTTGCTTATAATGACAACAGTTTGTAAAATATTAGAATATTAGGTAATTCACAGCACCTGTAACAAGACAATCACAACTAGAAAAAAATAAAATCATGTTGACAAAAAAGACCAATTTTATCAAGTTATACTTAAATCAGCCATTTTCTTTACCAACCCTCAGAAGTGATAAAATGGAACAAAATTTTTGCCAATAATAACCTTTCAAGTAAATACACAAAAAGCATTCTTGGGATATTTTAAGATATAAAATGTTTATTAAGCTCTGGAATGTTTGTCTTATCTTTTGCAAGGCTTAAAAAGTCTTATATTTTTTTTCACCAAAAGTAAGAATGAAGTCATTTTATACTTTCCAGGAAACAAGGTACCAAATCAAACGTTTGTAATAACAATGAACTTGCGTTTCTTTATTTAATGGAAAGTGTACTATATCGATCGCCAATTTTAGCTTTCATTCAATATACAACCGGTTATGCAAAGGTTTCTTATGCAAAATGAAATTTAAAGACAAATTTAATTTCTTTCAGCGATGAAAAATATAATTCACAACTAAAAAAACATGAAACAGATTTATACGTTTTGTTTTTATTTATATACTACCTGGTTTAATACATGGGCAATATCTTCTATAATTCTTTGAAAGAAAGCCATGTGAAAATTTATCAATCGAAGTAGTCAATTTCCTTGCGTTTACCTATGGAATCTTCTCCACTGTTACTTAGCGTTTTTTATTTATAGTTTAAAAAAGTCACCCATTAAAGAAAGTTCCCATTATTTAAGTAGAATCAGACTGTTCAATACTTGTAAAACCAATCTGTGATATTCTAGATGCAAATCAACTCACTCCTGAGTAAAAAAAATAGCGCAAGTCTCACAATCTGTTAAAAACTGATGTTAAAGAAAATACATATTTCATTATGACACACTGGAGCATTTCCAATACAGTCACTCATGTGCATCACTCATTATTAAAATTTTTATTAAGCACAATCTATGTACATCAGGAGAGAAGCATGCACAAAGATGAAGTTCACATGAAACTATGATGCCAAAATAAGAAAGATCCTGTGGCGTAAAGAAACTTCATTATAAAAGAAAAAAAAATCTATCGGTATGGGTGATAGGTGGTAGCAGTTGTACCCCCTCGTCCAGTGCCCCTTGTCTTTCCATAGCCACTGGCCTGTTGACCTGTAACAGAACCCATTTCTGGGGTAATTATCTTATTTAATAGCAATAAAACAAATCGTTGTAGAAAATACTCAAAGTTAAAAAAATACATGCGTAAATAAACTTAATTTGCAATATGAAGCAAAATAGTAAACAATGAAACGTAATTTAATACATTACACATTATTACTATTCCACAAAAACAGAGCATCATTTGTATTAGTAGTGTTATAGACTACAGTTTTAATATTTTAGAACCTTACATCTTGAATGTTTGAGGAAGAACAGAAATTCTATAAAAAACACGTTAAACTGAGTGAATTAGTTAGTATGTTAGTTCAGGCCCATTAGTTATGAATTTACTTTGAACAAAATAGAAAGCCAAAAATGAATAACCAGTTTTTATTTTTGAGTTAGGCCTATCAATATTTTTACTGTGAAGCTTATGCTTTAATGGATGAAATAAACATTAAGTGAATTGAGCTTTGCATATTTTTACCAAATGAACAAAACACTGGGTTGCAGCTAGCTTTGTACTTACCATAGCTTTGTCCATATCCCCATCCAGTGTAGTCATAAGCTCCATATCCACCACTATAATCACCACCATAGCCACTGTAGTCATAACTACCATATCCTTGATTATATCCTCCATATCCTTGATTATAGCCTCCATATCCCTGACTACCCCAGCTTGGTGCCTGATATCCTAAGCCACAAAATTAAATTGTAATTGTACAAAATACAAATAGTTAGATATTTTTTTCTTTAAACCTTTAAATGATTTAGTAATTGCAATTCAAAATCACAGCCTCCTCAAAAACAGTTGTAATACATTGCTAATGTAGAACAGGTAATGATCATAAAAATTATCAGTTTTATGCAACACTAAACAATGCCATCCTTACTACATAACACTGTTCTTGACAAATTTTTCTGGATATAAAATTTAAATACATATTCAAACTGTTATATTCTTAACTACAATAAACTGAATAAGACAAATACACTACTCAAATATTCAGAAACCATAATGTCTTAACATTTACAATCAAAACTGAAGTGCAAAACAGTTTATAAAATCACCAGATTCAGATGTAACACAAAGGGAGTACCACAACAAAATCATCATGTGAAAAAATATTGGGCTTTTAATAAAATATTCAAGTATTTGTGGTCATTTTATGTAATAAACAAATGTACAATTTCAGAAATGCCTTACCTCCTCCTCTTCCACGACCCCTTTCTCCACCAGCAGGAGGAGCACCCCAACCCCCCATGAATCCTCCACGTGTAGACCGTGGATCTAATTTAGGTGCAGCCTTCTTCACGTCACATTCCTTACTTCCTATCATCTGCTTTGGTTGTTTAGTTATCTCCTTCACAGCATCTTCAGACTCAAAAGTTATGAAAGCAAACTGTCTCCTTTGATTTTTCACCTTGTCAACTGGTAGCTCTATAGTATCAACCTATAAAAATTAAAAGAAATAACTGAAATGTATACAATATTTTGTAAGGATGATGTCTGCCAGGTTGACATAATGCCTTATAAAAACAACAAAAGTGGGAAAACTTTCATTAATGAAAAGATTGATATAGCATTTTAATTAATAATAGGCATCAAAAACAGTAATGGAAGTGTGGATTTTGTCTAAAATGTGCAAAACCTTTTAAAATCCAGTCACGAACGTTCTTGGAAATTACCCTCTTACAACTCACTGGATTATCCTGGGTCCTAAATATCACGTCAACTCCCGAGTGAGGATATGAATTAAACGGAAAGGCATTTGTGTCAATTAATATAATTTGGTAATTGCATTAAGTTTTAGCTGCTAAGCTTTACAAAAGCTTGTTCTTGAACATTACTCAAGTAAAAGACAAAGCCATAACCCTTTTATCTTAACCTTTTTCATTATTAGCCTGAAGTATGTACTATAGTACAGGAATTCAGTTTTTTTAATACACTAAAAACTGTTTTAACACCATACATATTTACATACAATTACTAACAAACACAAGAATATTTCAAAAATATGAAGTATACAAATAAAACCGTTTCACATATTCAGACTTTTTAACCATTACAACCTACTAAAAATATACAGTATGACTGTTTACAATATTCTTTTTTTCTTTAGCAAAATACTCCAGTACCTATGATTTGTACATAAAAAATGTTGTACCAACCAAAGGAAATACATCAGAAACAAATTCTAAACACTTAGAAACTTATCTAAACAGAGATCAACTTCAAAATGTAAAGATTATACACCAACTACTTCAACATTATAAACAGAAAAAATTCCACACGAAATGATTGGCAAGTTCACATCATTTTAAAGGTTAGGTACTGTTTAAAAGATGAGAAGCTATCTATTTTTAAAGCTAAGATATTTAACCATTTCTTAAATCTCCTTAGGAGGTATATGTATACAATTACAAAAAAACGTTTGTACTGACTCAAGGTCTAAAGTATTTTCTGTTTACTTCTATTTCATTTGTAGATACAAATGAAGCTCTTGCAACCACTTGAAATAAAACACACTGTACACACAATGGAAAATTTTCAAAATTTCTTTACTATCATTTATCCAGATAATCATTGCATAACACTATTTAGATTACATTTTTAACAATTTATATGTAGAAGTACAATTTTGTAACCAGCTCCACAGCAGTAGTCAAGGGTTTAATTCTACATTAATTCAGTTTGTAACTTTATATTTATGTCCATCTGAATCTTTCAACAGTTCTATAGATAACAGGAAGACTCAAGGGTAGGATACATCTATATGCTATAGTTACACTATCTAGGCATGATTCCAACATTACATTTTCAGAGTAATTAAGCCCAAATATAGAACCAGATTCAGTGTGCCTGCTATCCACTATGGTACTCAGGGATGCAATGCTTAACACTGTTCAAACCCTCACTCAAAAGCTACTAGAATTACACTTGGCACACAAGTATGTGCCCTATCAATGTGTCTTACGTACAAGCCCTAGTTCTTTAAGAACTAAAATAATTACAAACTTCAATACCTTGCCATACTGCTCAAAATAAGCTCTGATATCACTCTCTGGCATATCAGGATCAAGACCTCCAACAAAGATTTTCTTCAATCCAGGCTTTGCCTTGGCTCTCTTTGGGTCAATCTGTTTTCCCTTTACAGAGTGGGTTGTATCTTTTAATACCTATTTGAAAAATACAAAAAACTTATCACCTGTACCAAAAACAAACACTTTCAACATCATTATTTACTTTTCACATACAAGTAACACCTACTCAAATTTTTATGGATTATATTTACATTTTAAAGGCAATTTTTACTTGTTTATTAATACTAGAACAATACACTGACTTAAATCAGGCTTTGTTTAACTACCAACACTCTGAAGGCTGAGAATCACACACAATACAGATCACTATCCAATGTTTCCTTTTTGTTTCCAGTAGCTATAATCAATTGGTTTCACTTAGTGGACCACTTTGGAATGGAACTAGCCAATTATAACAATGAACTAACATAATCTAGATCTTGGGATTATATGCAAGTGTTAAACAGACCAACGTTTTACATAACCACTGCTGTTTAAAACAATATTCCAGTATCAAAGTTAGTTTAAAGCCTTACAAAAGTACATCATGAATGGTATTTATAAGAAATAATCATGGTGCTTGTATGTGTTCCAGATTTGAAATTTTGTTTTAGTGCATTATTTTAAAATCTCAAATCTTTTTATTCTCCATAAAATGCAAATGTCCATTTTTAATTTCTAATAATCACGTAACTCCTTATAGCTTCAAGTAATATACAAAAATGCAAATACTTCAATGTAACCTAAGTAAGCATTTTTAAATATTTAGTTGGATTTCATTTTATATATTTACATAAACAATTTTGTTTCATATATGGATTTTTGTTCCAAGTTTGTTTCACTAAAGCTGTACTTTTGCTTATTGCACAAAAAGAAGCACCAGGTTATAATTGTGAAGTTTCTACATTTGACAAACTATCATGCACTGTTGGTCGCTTTCGTCCAGTCCAGGATAGCTAAGTTTGAACATTATAGATATGATAGTAGGAAAGTTTTTCACTACTTTAATATCTTTTCTTTGAACTTTCAAACAAGCTTACTTCAACACATCCTTCTATGTTGTATTGCTACACAGGCAAAACTTCAATTGCCACTACTGGTGAATGTATGCAATAGCTTTCCACACAGGTGGCTTTTAATAACACCATCTAACCCTAGTTAGATGATACATCTTGTTATAAGAAATTACCAAAAGATACACACACAATACATTGCAAAGAAAATCACTTTACAGAACTTAAAAGATTAGTACTGGCCACATTCCTCTTATTATAGACAAGATATACATTGGAATTCAAAATTTAAGCTCTTCAGTGTGTTAACAACACAACTATTAAAATTCACAACTTCTCATTACTGAAATGAATGTGTATTCTTTTACATAATCAACATGTTGGTTTTATTGTTGTCACTTACACACAGAGTTTTAAACCCTTTGTAAAATATGACTAAGCTTCCTATATGCCAGTTACTGTTTCAATTATAAAGCAACAAAAACAAAAGTGCAAGTCTTACTAAAAAGTAAACAGTAAGAACAAAAAAAATTCTTACATGGTACTAGTAGTAAAAACAAACTACACAAGGTTATTCTAAGCACTGAAACATTTTTATTATGTACTAAATATAAAATTACACTAAATTATTGAACTTAGCTAATTTAAATGCAAAAGAATTAAAAATCAAACATTTTAACCTTAACATTCGTGAATCAACTTTTTTAAAAAGATCTATTTCAAGTCAATTTTTCTACATAATGATGAACAAATGTTTAGATGCACAATACACCATGATTTAAGTTATTACAAAAAAAAATCATAGTCAGATGCATCCTATGCAGTTTTTTCCAGAAGCAAATTTTCTAAAGCTTATTAAAAAATATTGGCCACTACTATATTCAACCCTCTACATAAAAGGGCAATTACTACAATAACAACCACCCACATTCATGTTGTAAAATCTTGAAAACATTTCATCACATACTTATCTTATGATTCATTAAACATGAAATAGAGATTGGACTTGTGTTACTGAAATTGAAACCTTTAACAAGGATTGGCAAAAGTTTTACAACTGAGGTTTTATAAAGAAAACAGACAAGAAAAAATAGATTAGATACCAATCACAGATGGCATGACCAATGGTTAAGAGATAGGAAATTTGTTTTTACATGTTGAAATTTCCTCAGAGGATACTTTTTCTTTAATAGTGAAACATTTTAGGATTTTTCAATCTTCATTAAATGATACAATTTAGTACAACTATTTACAATAAATTTGAAAATCAGAAAAAGGTTTTTTTTTTTATTTACAAATAAAATTTTGCTCATGATTTAACAACTGCCCCAGTAGGTAAGAGGTTAAAGGTTTCTAAAAAAATAAACGAGGAAGAGTTCAACTTCAACTGATATATACTTATTGTACATTCTGATGAAAATGTATCCTTTTTGCAGCTTGATAAATATGATTTATTTGAAGATTACTTCTGAACCTCAACACATGTCACTAGTGTAGATAAAGTTTAAAGATATCCAGCCATGAAGAACATACCAGCACAAGTTGTTACAATTCAGTCCCAGTAACCAACTTATCCTAGATTCATATGCACCAATTCAATACATCACTGGTTATAAACTTACTTTTCAAATACTATCACTTATGGGTGGGGTGGGAAACATGCATTACATACTGGTAATACACATTCTAATTGTAGAACAAATTAATACAGTCCATACATACTCATGTTCCATTCTTATACTTACAGCATCTACAGATTCCTGCAAGGCAAAGGTGACAAAAGCAAACCCTCTGGATTTTCCAGTGTTGGGATCAGTTTTGATATTTACATCAGTTACTTCACCGTACTTTGAAAAATAATCCTTTAAGTCAGCTGCAAAAAGTGACAGAATACCAATAATGTAAATAAACATACATTTATTATAATCCACTACAATATACTTGTAACATATCCAAGAGAAAAATATGATTGTTGTAGCTTTAAATATGCTTATGCCATACAAAATTTTTGATGAAAGTAAAGAAAGGCAAAATAAACAGAAAAAGCATTACTTAATATACATGTATCACTAACAATTGTACCAATTCTTTCAACAAATCAAGTTGAAAACTTCTTGGTAATTGTGCTTTAGTTTAACCCTCTAATGACTGATTAGCCAGTGGTCCACCTAGAAAAGTCATGATGCTTTATAATAAACATTACAAATCTGTTGCACATACAAATTAAATTGTGTTTTGGAATTTCTAAAGTAAATCAGTGATCTGAATGGAAGGTAATTTCATGGTAAGAATAAAAAACATTTCCTTAATTTTCATATTTTATTTGTATTACCCTCTTAATCCTCCTACGTAAATGCCAAGTTTTCATAGGGTAAAGTTTATACTTTGTGTTACTTTCTCTACCCTAACACCAACTGTAACTAAATCAATGTACAGTGTTATACAATTTTAAAAGTTACAATATAAAATGGAAATACTTTTATCTTAATGAATTATTTGTTGCCACATCTACAATTTCAACTGTAGATTCTCAAACATTTTAATTTCAGTTGTAATGCATGATTTGTACAATGAATTCTTTTATAAAAAGCAACACATTACAGTGGAAACATTAGCAGGTTCTCCATACACTGATATACAAGTGCACGAAAGTAGCTTCATACACTCGAAGTTATCCATCAACTTCCCCATACCTTTAAATTCATTGTTGTGACAAAAACACACATCTTACAAATATATTATTAAAACACATTTCTAAAATAGAATATTCAAAAACAAATTTAATTAATTTTCTAAATTATACAAATTAAAAATTGTTACCAGCTATAAACATCAATAAATTCCTCTGGACTAGTGTCTGTTGTCACCACTAAATTCAAATAATGTTGCAATGTTTAAAATACAAAAGAGGTCTTTACCTTGGTTATATATATATGCATGTCAAATAACACCATGTACTTTTTAAACTACTTTGAAAATTAAGGACAGATGGGCATAGCCTCTGTTGTGGTTCGACTTCTCACTAAATTGAGTACTTATGATGTTGAAATTGTACATTAGACCTTAGAATTATTTAGATTGTACCTATATAACTTAGTGTAGCTGCTATACATTAACCTTAGGTAACAGGGATGAACCCATACAGCTACTTTTCACATGAAGAATACACTTATACAATACTTACAATAACAGATTTGTAACTTATCTTCACAACAAATGTTAAGATTTTGTTAAAAATCAAAAGTATAAATATTTTGAGTAATAATTTATATTTGTATTATTATTTGCACTCAAACTCTGAATATTTTGAGTATTACCATCACTATCATGCAGTGACTTTTAAAATTAAATGTACACACCATTTTAATGTTTCACTGAATCTTGGCAATATTAGAGTACCATAAGCTGAGACACTTTAGTCTTTGTCAGAATGTTGGGATCTTTACCTACTACACTAAGCCTGATGAACCAAGGTAGTTCAGCTTGCATTTTAAAAAAATCAAACCTTTCTAATATGCATTTTAAAACAATTAACTAAACTAAAATTTAAGTACAAATTAATTAAAATGTAACTAACATTTATAGATAAGAAAATTCTAAAGCACAAGTAAAAACAAAAGCAGCAACAATGTTTTAGAGTGGTTTGACAAGTTCTCTATGGAATTCATGCCATTTTTAAAATTACTATTGAATAATAAAGATGTGATCTTTCTACTGGTTATAAATACCTAGTTCAACCACAAAAATCTGGCTCAGAAATCATAACTGTGTATAAAGTGGGCATGGCACATGACAATAGTTCAAAGATTTTTTTCTAAGGAGCTTTGAGAGAATGTGTGAACATAGCAATTAATCTAGATTTCATCTATACATGGAAGATTAGCACATGTAAAGAAGTTACAAAGTCCAGAAGTTTTGTCAACTTTCATGACAATGTGAAATTCAAAAACATTTCTTCTAGGTTTCCTTTGAAATGAAGGAATTATAACTAATATAAAACTGAACTACAGAACAGTAAAATTTCTTTACATGCACAGAACAGAGGTGTTTGTAACCACATGGTTAACACTATTACAATAAATCATGGAAAGACCATGTCATTCCACTTATTGACTTGTATTCAAAATTTTATTGAGTAACTATTTTATGAATTATTTATGTCAAGAAGTTTGGTATTATGATATAGATAATGGAAATTTTAGCATTATACATTTGTTAATTTCTTAATTTAAAAATAAATATCAAAAGAACACAGCAGTCCCATTCACAACTTTTCATTTTTGGAAATAGTCCCTTATATAAAATTACTTCAATATATGACATGTGAATAACAAACTGATAACTCAAAATGTCCCCCTAGTAGTGATGTCTTGGATACTTCATTCTTTCAAAACAACTTTAAGGGAATAGGTTGAGTCTTTAATCTGCTCAAAATTTAATTTCATCTAAACACAGCTTAGTTACCAAGTTTCATAAATTATAGTGGAATTTATGGCATTAATATAGTAACTTATGATTTTACAGTTATTTAACTATACAGCTGAATATAAAACTTAAATAAATTGTTTAACATCCTCCACATGCAAAATTTCTGAAGGACAAGCACCAAGACAAAAGATTGTAACCAGAAAAGATGATTGTTTACTTTATTTACTATTCTATATTTTAAGAATAAGTTTAATAACTTACTTACAAATAGTAACAACCTATATACATATATAATGTAAAATAATTAAAATGTAACCATATATTACAAAATACTAGTCCACTAAAACACAGCCTAGACAAGGTCACTTTGTAAAGATTAAAGGTTAGTTTTATATTATTGGATACAGTAACAAACATTCACCACATCATTAATGCAAATTCTGTATTGTTAGCCATGCAAAACTGGAAAGTTAATTATAAAAAATAAATAAATAATACACACACTATGAGATTTACGCTATTCAGGCTAAACATTCACATTTTAGTATTATAATATGTAATTATTCTAGAATGACAAAAGCAAATTCAAATCAATGTTTATGGTGGTTACAAGGTCTGTCAAACTGGCAGATCCCACAGTTACGACAAAAAAATAGACAAAATCTTACTGAAAAATTTTCAAATGTATTTAGGAAATTGCACAAGTATTTGAGGGTTTTGGGGTGAAGAACAGTTTTTAATCATAATATAAAAATCACTTCACACTTGGACTAGTAATGAAACAAACCCTTAGTAAAAACATTTAAAAAATCTGATAGTGTTAAAACAATTTGCAATCTTTACTAAGCCTACAAAAACTATGAAAATACACAACATGCAAATGAACTTGTGTATATTATGCCAAGCCCACTGCAAAATGGTTAACATCCAGAACAGCCATGCTTCAAATGTAGTTTTTAACTTCCTAGAATTGCTGTTAAAATATGGGAGAGTAAGGGGCTAGAAAGTCATTAACTGAAAATAAAGTTAATTCTATGATAAAACATTTTGCAATATCACATCTTTAATCTTATAAAAACCTAGGATAAATTAGTAAATTTATGTTCAGTAAATTAACATCAGTGTTTCTAAGAGGACACATCTTCATGTCAAAAACTTGTGTGTGAGAAGCGAGAGATAGTTTACCCACTGTGAACTGTGCCACTCTCAACTTGAAATTAATTCACTCTTCATAAACTATCAATAAAATATTCAGTTCCAGACCAGATATGACTCAATATTGCTTGTAAAACTTTTATATATAATTTATTTGTAATAACCATTATTATACATCATACTGTTGTTCATATATTAAAATATGTGCTGAAGGAAAATCTTGTGTATTATTCTTGTTGCCAAGCATCATTTGACATTTAATTAGCATCTAAATTAAAATTTCAGGCTATCTTAAACTGTAATATGTAACACTAATAATGGCTAAATACATTTCCACACTTAAGCTACAGATGACTGCTCATGTTTTCAACATTACAGTACTTAACACCCATAGTTTAATTAAGAAACATTACAAGTTTTTTTAGTAAAATATTCAAAGCTACCCAAACATATACAAACTCAAAAATTGAAATAATGAAGTTATGATGAATTTTGTAGGATTTATTTGTACTGAGATGAAAGTCAGTTTAAAGTAATAGTACACCTGCACAGCCAAATGTATGAGGACACCCAACCATCACACTTATGTGCTTGTTGACCATCTCATTCTAAAACCATTGGCACTGATATGGAGTTGGTCCCCCTTTTGCTTCTATAAAAGCCTCCATTCTTCTTGGAAGGCTTTTCACTAGTTTCTGGAACATGGCTGCAGGGATTCGCTCTTATTCAACCACAAAAACATCAGTAAGGTTGGGCACTAATGTTGAGTGAGAAGGCCTCGCTCACAGTTGGCATTCAATGTGTTCAATGGGGTTGAGATCAGGGTTCTGTGCAGGCCAATCAAGTTCTTCAACACCAATCTTGGCAACTCACATCTTTATAGACCTTGCTTTGTGCATGGGGGCATTGTGATGCTGAAACAAAAAAGGGCCTTCCCCAAAATGTTGCCACAAAGTTGGAAGCACACAATTCTCCAGAATGTCATTGTATGTATAGCATTAAGATTTACCTTCACTGGAACTAAAGCATCTAATCCAAATCATGAGAAACAAACCATTATTCTTCCTCCACAAATCTTTACAGTTGGCACTATGCATTCAGGCAGGTAGCATTCTCCTGACATTCACCAAACCCAGATTCGTGAGTCAGACTGCCAGATAGTGAAGCACGATTCATCACGTCAGAGAACGCGTTTCCACTGCTCCAGAGTCCAATGGCAGTGTGCTTTACACCACTCCAGCCAATGCTTGGCAGTGAGTATTGTAATCTGAGGCTTGGGTGCAGCTGGTCGGCCATGGAAACCCATTTCATGAAGATCCTGATACAGTTTTTAACAGTTCTTGTGCTCACGTTGCTTCAAGAGGCAGTTTGGAACTCAGTAAGTGTTTCAAACATGAACAGGCCTTTTTTTACAAACTATGGCAGTCCTGTTCTGCAAGCTTGTGTGACCTACTGCTCCTAGACTTTCCATTTCACAATAACAGCGCTTACAGTTGACTAGGGCAGCTCCAGCATGGTAGAAATATAATGAACTGACTTGTTCGAAAGGTAGTATCCTATAACAGTGCCACATTAAAAGTCACTGTGCTCTTCAGTGTAACCCATTCTACTGCCAATGTTTGTCTATGGAGATTGCATGGCTGTATGCTTGATTTTATGCACATGTTAGCAATTGATGTAGCTGAAATAGCCAAACCCACTAATTAAAAGTGGTGTCCACATACTTTTGGCCATGTAGAGTATTTTGAGATCTCCAAACAGAATACAAGTCTTAAGAGATAAGGAGATATCTGTTCCAGTAAGCTAGACCTTAGTTGTAAAGAATTAAAACACACTTACTACTCTGTGTATCCCAACTAATTCCTCCAACAAACAGTTTCCTATATAAAGAATGAAAAACAAATTAGTAGGTTTATAATACTGGGCACACAGCCATCCTTAAGTACTTTACCTGATAAAACTCATTCAAGCAGACCACATTCAGTTCTTTAAACTTACTCAGGAAATCATGCTAGGAAAAAATTAATATTAGTACTAGTAAACAAAACAAATTTGAAGAGACATAAAACTGTGGAACCTAGAAAGTGAACCACTGCAGTAAAATGTTTACAGAAGAATTTACTGTACTGGTTGGAGAAAAATAAACATCTGTATCATGGCAATCTAAGCCCAAGTGAATGGTTTGAGTTTTCAGATATCCCTGTGAAAAAGTAATTAATTCTAAAGGTGGGAATCATATTAAGAGTTTTACATTAATTGATATTCCTCTTAATTTAAAAACCTAGACTTCTACAGGTTGAGCAGGCGCCAAAAAATACTACATTTACGCACTAAGTTTTTGTGCTGAATGAATCTAGCTGAATTTGCACTATATCTGACTTGAAAACTACATGATGATATAAAAATCTTAATATCTGCGATACTTTAGTGCTTTACTTAAAGTAAGCAGCACTCAGTTACCCAGCTGATGTCAAGAGTGGTCCTTCCTTCACCAGTTGCTAGGGCAAGATCGGAGTGATCTTGAAGCTCCAGGATGGAATTCAAACCTCAGCAACTTGTTCTGTAGCCTCACAATTGCCAATGTTGATGCCTTTTCGTGAAGGAGTCTTCTGTCATCATATCTTGAGCAATCTTATTCATTCTCACATGCTTATATAAAGTTGTGTGTGAAGTTTGGGAATAATTTGTTTATACACTGCATATTTAGCTTTAAACTAGAATTAAGAAGTGACTACAAAACTTTTACCAAGTAAAAGAAGATCTTTATCACTTCCAAATTTCAGAAGAAAAAAATCAGTGAGTTGATTGTTTTTTTTTAAAGTGTTGAATTGACAGTTTTGCTTACATCTTATTATACAAGTGCATGTTAAAGGTACGATTTATTCCACCTAAAATATGTTGCAAACATTTTAAATAAATGCAGAGTTGAAAATAACTGGGGCAATACTCTGTCTCCCGTAATAACTGCTGTGAAAAAGAAAAAAGCACCATTAGAATAGGTGTGAGCTTCCCTACCCTGGTGATTGAGTTAATCTGGTTAATCAATGATAACTGAAAATCATATAACTAGCTTGAGCACTAATATAAACTCCATAATTTAATTACACATTTTAATTAAAAATACAATTTAAAAATTGTTAATCAGAATCAATTCTTTACAGCTGCTAATATCTGATAAAAGCAAGATATCAAACTTTGTAGTGTTTTATGTCTCAATCTTTTAAAATATGAAACCTTCAATTAGACAGTTCAGGAAACTAACTCTTTGAAGCATTTAAAACATTAATACTTTGTGAAGTCTATACGAATCCTACAACCACTTTTAGACACTCAGCAATCAATACTGGCCATTAATATTTCAAACAAAACATTCTTCCGTTACAGTAAATAATTTTTCAAACAGGATATTATCAACAAGTTGTGTTATTTCTAATTCATTTTTGAGTAACTGAAGCTAAATCTACAGATTTCCACAACAGTGAATTCACTGTATCCACAACTCAGACAAAAAACAATACAAGTCAAATAGATTTAAACAAAAATGGGCATAAACTTTAACTTTATAGAACAAAAACTGATCAATACACCCAAAAACTAGCCCACCAGCAAAGGAGAAAATACAGTCAATACACTATTATCAAACATCCTGTGCTCTATATCAAATTTAAAAACACAAACAGTTGATGATTATATGGGTTATTTAGTTTTGTTAAGTAACATCTGAAGGCTATGGCAGCAATAGCTTACTACAATTCATGCAAATATACCTGTCCCAAATGTACAATGTTTAAAAATCTCATTTATGAAGATCGATAGCACTATGTAACAGAATAACTTGTTTGGCTTTTCTGGGTCCAACTATTTTTAAAATTTAACTTGTTAAAAGCAGTAATAAGCTTGTTAAGAAAAATAAATTGATTAGAACTATCTTATTGTTAACCATATTTTGGTAGCACAGTATTAAAACTACAACGTAATACTAAAACGTTTACTACTGAAAACATCAACCCTAACCAGATAGATCATGGATCAAAAGCAATGTCATCACATTTAACTTTAACTTAAAATATTATTGAACCACTATTTTATAAATATCTATAGTTTGGTATTAAACTATAGATTATAATTGAAATTTTCATATGCTACATTATTTATTTTCTTAAAAGTGAATTTTAAACAAACACCTAAACATCTGTTTTTGTGTGTCAAATGGTATGTTGAATGCAGCAGTGGTTTAAGTTTTCATGATGTGAAATGTATCATCTATATTTTTGTAAAAGCCTTTTATCTTTTCTGTTTGCAATCACTATTATATGAATTGAGCAGTGTCCACTGTTCATCTCTCCAATTTTGGAAACAGTCATATCTACTTCCATATATGACCTGTGAATAACCACTTGGCAGCTCAGAACATTCTCTTAATGACTTTCTCAGCCATTATTAAATATAATAGTGTCCTCTCTTTCTTCCAAGATAAACCTTTGGACTGTTAAATTGAGTTTTCAGTCTGTGATTTCATATCTGTTTGGATTCAAATGTGGATTAGTTACAAAACCTGATAAATTGAATTCTAAGGTTTCAGTGAAGTAATTTATAATTTTTTTTTTATTACTCGTACATGTGTGCGTGTAAAACTTAAATTGTTTCATATCCTCCACATGCAAAATTTCTCAAGACTTAGCAAGCTAAGACAAGCAGTAATGGGTACAAAGGTCTTAACTAGAGGAGATAATTGTGTGCTTATTTCTTTATTTAATGTTCTATGTTTTAAGAGAAATAAGTACAAAAACCTATTTATAAATAGTAACAATCTATATACATAATTTATAATTGAAACGTGAATATTTTACCAAATACTAGTCCACTGAAACAGTCAAGATAGGTCACCTGTAAAAGCTAAAGGTCAATTTTATATTATTTGATATGGTAACATAAGCATACATGTACCACTTCATTGCAATTTCTGTATTGTCAGCCAGGCACAGCTTGAAGGGTCAATATAATAAAATTAATAAATATATAATATTATAAGACGTAAGTTTAGTCTAAACATTTATATTTTTTATTTTATAACCTGTAGTCATTCTAAAATGTAAAAGGCATAACTTACATTCATTTCCTAACTTCATATGGTGGTTACAAGATCAGTTAAATGAACTGATCCAATACAGTTCTGTTGGTTTTTTTAAGATAATTTTTTCCTTAAGAATCATTTGATAAATTACCTGGATGAAGATATCACATGTGAAATTTCAAAATTTTCTAATGCACAAAAGTACTTTTAATCTCAAAATTACTTTGCATGCCAGATTGGTAACATGCAAAAATAAAAGAGGCAAGAAAAACAATGTAAAAAACCTTAATACTTGAAGGAAAAATCTGATATGTTTTGCATAAAAGCCTTGCAATGTTTACTAATAAGATGCAAAGTTGTGATAGTTAATGGGAGATTAAAGGTTTTGTCTTTGAAATACGAGTTAAGCTCTACTAATCAATTGTACCAATATCAATTGTATCCAACCAAAGAAACAGGTGAAAGCATTATATTTTGATATTAATTTCAAGATCATTAAAATGGCGTGTGTGTGTGTTATAGTAAAACCACACTGGGCTATTTGCTGAGTCCACCAACGGTAATCAGACTCCTGACCTTTAACTGATTGGTAAAAGTTAAAAATGGAAAGAATTTTATTGTTTCTCGTGCAAATATTATTTTACAAAATACTAGTTCATCAAAACAGCCAAGACCAGGGATAGGCAACTCCATGGCCACTGACCACATGTGTCCAGTAGACAGCACAATTGCAGCCAGCTCGAGCTCAAGAATCAATATTTTTTTTTATCAGAAATTTGGCAATCAGCAACTGCACTGTCTCATGTAATTGCTAATGTGGTGTGCTTCATCACTGCCACAGTCTCCTCCCATTTTGTAACATCAGTCTGGTCTAGATCGAGTGCACGTTCTTTTTATGTGCTTGCATTTTTATTGTGCAACTTTCAAGTTTAAATATATTTTGTTTTTAATCCCATAATATCGATATAAGTGGATAATTAGAAAACGAAAGAATCCAAATGATGGTGAACACTCAGAAAATAAAGACATTTTAATTGATTCTGGCATTGCTGCCAAAAATAGAATGGTGCATGACTGGAAAAACGTAAAATGAGAATTTGATGAAAGTTGGAAGTTGAACTTTGCAGTGATTGAAGCAAATAATAAACCAGTGTGTCTTTTGTGCAACAGTTTTTAGGAATAAAAGTATACAACTTGAAGAAACACTAACAATTTTCACAACAAATTTCATGTAAAATATCCAGTTGATAGTAAAAATCGTATCAATGATATTAGTCATCTAAAAGTACAACTTTATGAACAAAAGTAAGGCCTAAAAAGTTTTTATAATTGATAAAACTAGTTACCTAGCTATAATTTTGGTTTCTAGCTCAAAAAAAGAAAATTTTCCAATGCTAAAAAAGTAAAAGAAATATAGATTGCAGTAATTGAAACACTGTTGGAGAATTATGATTAAAAAAAATATTTTTCAATATGTAAATAATTTGCAATCAAATCAAAGAACTGCCCACTAGAGTTGGCAAAAGATAGAAAATCAGTTGCTTGAACAATGAAAAAGACTATTTTTCTTCAGCACTGAGTCAACAGATGTTAGTGACACTGCATAGTTAATATTTTGGGTTTGATATGCAACTTCAGATCTTCAAATGAGGGAAGAAATGTTTGGCCTTTGTGGATTATAAGATCTAACATGAAAAATACATCTTCAAAACATTTCTTGAAATGTCAAAAAAATTCAATATAGATTTAAAAAACTTGTTTCTGTGCTTCTCCATGACTGAGATGAAATTAGGATTTGCTTCTTTTTTGAAGCAGCATTTAATTGAAAATAATGTGAAGTCCACACTGCCATCTTTCCATTGCATTTTGCATTTGGAAACATTATGTGCTCAGATGTCTAAGTGATGAATTGAAAAATCTGATGGACATTGTTGTAAAAATTGTCAATTATATTAGAAGTGGAAGCTCTCTCATCCATCAACAGTTTGTTGAGTCTTTGAAGAAAACCAGTGACTGTACTTTTCATAATCTTCCCTATTTTGCAAATGTAAGACAATTAAGTAGAAGAAATGTTTGGGAACGATTTTCTTCCTCACTTACTTCCAATAAAAGAGTATCTTGTAGAAAAAGGTAAGGTTGAAAATTTTCCTAAAACTCAGGATATTACATCTTTTTGTCTTTTTGGATAGGTGTTGATTTGAAGACAAGATGCTTAACCTGCAAAGTGTAGAACACACAAAAGGTAAACAAACATGTTCTATCAGATAGATGTGTCTCACTATTCTAATAAAATGAGAATATTCCAAATTTAAATATAGCAATTTCAAAATTTTCATTGTTTGGATCCACATGCTAAATTTTCTCAATTCTAGATACAGATCTCAGCTTACTGACAAATTTAAGAAGCAGAGCTAAGATGCTCACTGAGCATATATATTAAGCTAAACTTCACAAAACGTGTTGATAAAAACCTCCAATTTTCACATGGAAGGTTAGTTGAAATGCAATTATTTTGATTAAACATCTTTCAACTTTTTATTTTTACTAGTGTGGGTAACATTGTTTTCATTAGCCACAGTTGTGGCCACTATGAAAAATAAGTTTCCCACCCATGGCCTAGACAAGACACTTAGTACAGGGGTTCCCAAACTTTTTAGACCTGCAGAGCCTCATATCAGAAAGAAAAAACATTCCAGTGTTTTAATAAATCAAAAAAGTAGTTATTAGCACCAGATAGTTTAAGCATTTACAATATAAATTCATAAAAAATATTTAAAGAAATATTTTTACTTTACTTCAATATTTGTAGTTATAGTGAAAATCATCTTCAATATTTAGCAGGTTTCTAAATTTGGTCTTTGTAGCTGTATGCAGTGAAAATGTTTGCTCACAAAAAGATACGTTATTGGAAAATGCATCAAAATTTTCAAAGCTCTGTTACTTATTTCAGGGTATTCCATGGCCATTTGAATACAAAATTGTGTAATTTCTTCCTGCTGAAGTTGTTCTTTGACTCTGCAAGTACCAATGATTTGCCTTTGAAAGAGAAAGGGATTTTGAATCTACAGTAATTTTTCTAAATAAGGAGGGAAGTACTTCCAGTGGTTGTACACAAATCGGATATGTGCTGCAAGGCTGACATTTTTGCATCTTCACTTAAGGAAATTTCATTTAAGTAAAAAACCACAGATTTTCAACTCAATCAAGTTCTTCCATACATATGCATTCATACCAAAGTTTTAGCTTACATAGAAGAGCTTCCACTTTACTATAAGCTTTAAAGTACACTACCCTGCATTGTAGCATTTGATTTATTTAGACAGGCAAATATGTCCAAAAGGTAAGCCACTTTCTGTATTCAGGATTTGTCCTTTAATTTGTAATGCAAGTTCAAAATGGCATTCAGGTAAAAAAATACCTATTTCCTCATGCAGTTTGTAAAACAGATTAAGCACTTTTCCTTGAGAAAGCCATCAGACTTCAGTATGAAGCAGCAAATTTTTATGCAAACTTCCCATATACTTACAGATTAAACTGAAAATCCTTGCATTGAGTGGTCTTGATTTTATAAAATTAACCATTTGTATTACATCACCCAACACCTCATTTAAGTCTTCTTGGCAGTTGTTTTATTGCAAGTGCATAATGATGAAGACAACAGTGGATACTCTTGAAATCAAGGTTTTTATATTTTAAGCATGCTTCAGCTCCTGAAAATTTTACAATCATAGCTGCAACTCCATCGGTACAAATATTTGAGCAAAGATGCCATTGAATCTCTTCTTCCATAAATAAATCAATCAGTTTAAATATTTCTTCACCTGTTGTTTAAGTAGGTAAAGGTTTGCAAACTAGCATGTCTTCTTCAAAACTAGCTTTGTGAATACAGCAAACAAACACAAGCAACATGGAATAACCAGGAACATCTGTTGATTCATCCACCTGAAACTAAAAAAAGCTGGATTTGCTTTTATTTGCATTGAGCAATTTGCTGACATATCCTCAATTCTTTAAGAAATCAAGTTGTCAGAAAGGGGCACAGAGTTAATGTTTTTAGAAATTCTCATCAATCATGCAATCTACCAAATCTTTTGCATATGCTTTTATAAAATTTTTTGCAATAGGCCTTATCAGGGTTGTGGATTTGTGCTATTTTTATATCATGATGTAATGCACCTGTGCACATGCACAAATACAAACTGGAAAAACCAGGCAAATATTCCCAGTGACAACACTGCCAGAGCTACAAGGAATTTTGTTTATAGACACGCTTTTGAATTGTGATTAGTGAACACTGAGCATGAAAAAGATTTCTACATCACAAACATTCTTTCCTATGCAGCAACCAAAACATACAGCCATTGCTGCTGGGGAGAATGTCGAAGTGACTCCAGATACTCAGGAAAGGAGAGTATGAAAGATGTTTTCATTCCTTTCCCCAAACCTGGAAGATCCCATTAAAAATGTGAACGATGTGTCCGAGCATGTTCAGAGATTTTTCCCATCCAAAATGTCACGAGAAATACCTGTATCTGCAGAAAACACTTTGTGGGTGACAATGGACCTACTAAAGATCACCCTAATCCTGTACCAGCCAGCTATACTTCAGGTCAGGTAAGAAAAAAAATGATTGAATTATTGATGTTAACTAAATGTGTTGTACCAGGAATACTAAAATTTGGCATGTTTTCCGAGAGTATACAGGTATAAATTAAAGCATAGTAGATAAATAAAACTGGAATTACTTAAATAAACCAACAACCTGGTAAGAAAGACCCATGCTCATTGGTAAAATTATTACAAAATGTTTTTCAAGGTTATTCAACTTGTGTTCTCACATCCATGCATGTTGTTCTTTTGTGTAGATAACACAGTTCTCTAGAAAAAGGAAAACTCCAAACAGTCATTCAAATGAATCATTTCTGTGTGCCAATATACTTCAAGAGATAGTGTGTGCTCCATCCATGTCTTCGAGAGGAACCTGCACTGACAATGAAACCACGGAGTGAAAAACCCAGACGCATTGCACCAGTCAGGCCAAGTTCATCTTGATCAGTATATAAAATACTATTGAAAAACAAAGTTAAATTGCTCTAGGACAAGGCTGAATCACTAACTCCATAAGTGGATAAAATTCCAAGAGAACTCTGTATTCAAAACAGCTCACAAGATGCTTTCAGTTATAAGCAAATCAAGTAAGATGATGCAAAATTCAAATTTTACACAGGAATCACATACTTGCAGTTCCTGACACTCTGGGACAGCTGCCTACAAGTTGACCAACTAGAACAGGGAAGTAAAAGAACCAGAAGCATCTCCTTCGAACCTATGTGGCACTAAAAGGAAGCTTTCACCTCAAAATGAGCATTTTGACTCTTGTAAGGTTACAACTGGCTCCATTAGATGCTGATTTGACATGCTGGTTTAATATCAGTGTTGGGTTCAGTTTTTGTATGTGCACTTTGTTTCAAGAGTTGGATGTTCCTAAGTAGACAGGTGATGCAGAGTATCTGCCTAAATTTTTCAAACATTCAAAAATATAAAGGGGAATAACAGACTGTACTGAAATGTTTGTGTAGCAATCAGCTGATTTTGAGAAACAGGGAAACTTGTATTCATCTTATAAAACGCATTGTACTTAAAACATTGATATGTATATTGTCAAATAGGGTCACTGTGTTCGTCTCTGATGTGTCTGAAGGTAGTATTTATGATGCTGAAATAGTGAAACAATTGGGTTTCCTTGACAAACTTGAGGAAGGAGATCTAATCTCAGCAGACAGGGGACTCGCAATCAAAAATGATAAAAAAAAAAAAAAAGTTAGCCTCAACACTGCACCATTTCTAGTTGTTCAAAATAAATTGACTCTCCAGGAAGAAATGGAAACTAAAACTTTAGCCAAAGTTCTTATCGATGTGGAGAGAGCTATAGAAAGGATGAAGCATGTTATACCCCTCAGTTTGGCATCAATTTTTTTTTCACATTGCTTTTGTTGTTGGATGTTTAGTCAATTTTCAGGAGCCATTGGTAATTTAAGTTTTTTTTTTTTATTTGTTTTGTTTGTGTATACAATATTATTGGTGAGATCCTCATAAAGTATTTGTCTATGATAAGTACTTATAGTTGTTCATTGTATATTGTTGGTTTGTTTCAGTTGAGAAACTGTCTACATTTCAATCCAATACACTTTTATTGCACCATGTACATTTTTTTGTTTTGCCAATTAGAAAATTGCTTAAACTGGTCAATAAATGGTTATTGTGACAGTCAAAACACAACAGAAACAGTGTTTAAATGTTAAGAGCAGTACAGTTCAATGCAGAACAAGGAGTTAAGCCCCATGGAATGCGAGCATTTGAAGTATACTGGCACCAGAACTGTACGATGAAAGTTGACAACTCTTCTGCTAATGCTGGACCACATCACAAAGTCAGCCCATTAAATCCCAGTCCCCCCAAGTTGCATCTGCACCTGATAATACTTTTTTCAAGCACTGCTGACCATCAATTATTTCTAAGGAGAAAGACTTCATTTGTTTGGGTGAGAAATGCATGAAAAATTCCTCCACCTTTGTTTTTAATCACTGTTGTACACTATCTCCAGAAGACCATATTTGTGATCTGTAGCAGCACTTGGTATCCTGGGACTTTACTGGACACTTTTTGGAGGTAGTCCTGTCTTGCTCTCCCTTCATTCTCTCTCTCTCTCTCTCTCACAGGACACTGAAGACAAATATGACAAGACTTTTGACTGCCACAGCTTTCCTCAGAGGATAGAGTACAAATACATTTGCACACTGAAGTCATGATTCATACTCTTCTCTCACTAATCCATCTCACCAAGTTCTGTTTGGTCACAAGCTGAATGGGATATCTGCTCTCAGGGGGATCAACTGATTTGTTCTGAAGCAGCAAGCTACATTTATCCTTGAGAACTGTATCTTCAGCAGGTGTCAATTTGCAGTCATTAGAAGTCATGCTTTGAGCACTGCTTGAAGATATCTACAGGCCTATTATGAATTTATTCAACTCCTTGTTAGAGCCTGTATGCAAAGTTAAGGAGGGCATGTATCAAAAGTGATTATGTTGTCAACTTTCCTCCTCTTATATGAAAAATAATTCTCTTCGAAAATGGCTTTTGGAGTTTTCTTGCTAGATTTACCCTTTGATCCACATGCATGGCTGGCTGGTGTATGAGACAGGCTCATATACATATTTTGAGCAGTAATCCAGCAATGCAAAAAGAAGCACAGTGACATGATTGCATCTCCCCAGAGTGGAAGCTTTGCAATCAAATCCCTTGTTTGACAAAGCCACTCAGTCTGGATAATGTCATGGCAATGTTGTATGACAATTTTCCTTTGAATGATGCCATCACTGATGCCTCAAAAAAGTAATAGCATTCAGTCACATCGTCCTTCATGTCTTTCACGTGTCCGCTGGTGTAATAACACTTCCGACATCTCAGAAGCTTGGATGTATACACATCAGAACGATTGTCACTGTCAGAAATGTCATCATAACCCAGTGATAGAACTTGTACAGACTCAACAATGTGGCAATGAGCATGACCATAATTAAACATTTTAGGAATTTGCTTTGAACAAAATTTTTCCCAGTCCCTACTTCGGATGACTTTCAGTTTGAAAAACACTGTTGGACATTGACCTGCTTGAATCCTGTGATCCTGACGAGAGTGAAGTTATGTAACTGTTTACTTTTGCCTGGTACCATTTTCCTCCATCAACCGTTATATCTGTGTCTTTCTTGGCTGCTACACAATCTCTCACCATATTCAATTGAAAGTAACTTAGAAATTATAGGCATGTTTTTTCCAGATGAGTCATGTTTCAGATAGTATTTAATTTAATATCATTGAACAATAAAAATGCATTAGTTCATCTCTGCTGATCTTTTTAACTTCTACCCAGTAAAGTGGGTTGTACATGATGAGGAATAAGATTTTCCTCATTGATAAAAGACCAGATGACAGATAAACATCTGGGCAATAAATTGACTCCTCAAAGCAATTTCAATAAAGTTTTTTTTTTTTTTTCCAATGGCATGGGGGAGATACAAAAAACAATTGGGTTTCATAGTCCCTAATCAAATACAGTCTACATAAAATATGGATCAATTTATTGCCTGTATTTCTCTGTCATCTGGCCTTTTATCAATGAGAAAAATCTTATTCATGTTATATAACCCACTCTACTGGGTAGCAATTAAAAAGATGAGCGTATATGAACTAACATATTTTTATTGTTCAGTGTTTTATGATATCACAGGAATTACATTCATTCTTTCAAAAGAAATAGGTTTTAAATATATGAAGTTCCAAAATTAGCATTAAGTTTGGGGCAAAAGGACAGAAATTCTATTGTGAAACTGCTACAAATGTGAGCAATCACAATTCCATATAATTCAGTTAATTATAATTGTGTGACAAGTCTACAGATCAATTATTACTTGCTCCGAGTCTATTTCATATGCATGGGTATATCAATGAAATCAGACTAGTTTCTTTCCATTGGGTAATATGTTTTTAACGTTACATTGGATGATGAAAAATTGAAAGTAACTTGTGTGAATAAAAACTGATAAAGCCACCTTACCTTTCTAACAGAATCACATGATTTCCTGTGACTGGGAGTTAACAACATTGCAACCATCTTTTCAGCTGTGTATTTGAATGTTGATCTACATCTTCATAACAAAATTTGGCTCTTGAAACATCCTCTTCCAACAGTTTTATTCAAGAATGGCTCTGCATGTGCATTTTTGTCAGCCAAACAGCAAGTTTGTGTGCCATACATTCTGGATCCAAGTGCACTTGCTATAAATAGCACATCATCCCTTAACCATGATGAGGCCTATTGTATGAGCTTCAATAGCTTTTACAATATGGTAACTAACACTATATGAAGCAATAAGAGCACCTTTGTTGTCCTGATGGACAAGTGAAATGTAGTTTTCCTTGCATTTAATTGCAAACGGTTTTTGAAATACTCAAAAGTTGGATTTTTTAATTGGGAGTGTTTGGTTTCTAGATATTATAATTTTGCTTGATGCAACCCACTGTTAGTCAACACTATTCCACATTCAACACACAACCCACTAGGTTCATCTTCATTACCTGCCCATGTAAAACCATATTCAATAAAACTTGTCACTTTTTTTTTTCAGCACTTCTTGAATCATCCTGTGTTGAATTGCTTGCACATGATGATAATGCTAATAAATTTGTATTATGCCTAGGAAGATTTTTATTCAGATTTATTACTGATATTCAGCCACTTATGCATTATAAGGATGACAACTAATTATTAATTTGTCTAAAAATGTATTATATCAAAATTATCTTCAGACAAAATAGTTTCTTAATGAAAACTTGTTCCAACACTTAAGTTATCATCATGCAGTGTTGTCATAACAAAGTTAGAAATAAAAATTTGTGGAAAAAAGGCTAGGCCAGTGGAATATTTTCTAAAGGAAAAGGGTAACCTATTATTTTTAGTTGTTTTCTTTGTTTTGAATAGAAATTTTTAGGCTAAATAACAAAATGTCAAACCAGATCTAACGTGCATCTAAATCTCGAATGAAATAAAAAAGCTCATTGGTACCAAGTTTGTCTAATTAAACAAGTCTAACCCAACCTAACAATTACCAATTGTAATTGTCATAAATATAATTACACTTTATATCAATACACTTTGAAACAACTGATACTGCAACTAATTACATCAATATTTTAAATTTGGACAAGTTTCAGCTATGACATGTTTGAGATTTAGCTGCTAATCCAGATATAGCTTTTAAAAGTAAGTTGACATTACTACCCACAGTCAACTGATGTTTCATATGAAAATTACAAGGCTATCTTGCATCTCCAGTGACACATGCAATCTTGAGATGGTGTCATATCAACTAGCAACCAGTGGTGCCACTGTCAAAGTTAACTGAGATTGTATTAACACTATCACCACGAGAACTTCCCCCAAGCTAAATAAAATCTGGAGTTAAGCAGAATAAAATATTAAAAGGCCAAATATGCAATAAACATGTTATACTAAAGATATTTTACTTTTTGCTAGTGTATTCCTACTCAATTTTATAGGTTTTGGAAAAATTAACATTCTAAAATTTCCTCACAGAGCCCCAGATAACTAATAGCTGAGCCCAAGGGCTCTGCAGAGCACATTCTGAAAAACAGTGACTTAAAGGCCTGTTTTACAACCCTGGATATGGTAACAGTGCACATGCACATCACTGCAACTTCTGTAATGTTAAACAGAAATGATGGAGAGTTCCATGTTATAAAAAATGTTTGTGTATAATGTTATGACAAACTATTGAGACTAAACATTTGGGTTTGTGTTATAATTTGTAGTCATTCTAGAACAAAAAATAACCATTCTATATTTATTTCCTTTTTTTTTTATGGTGATGAGTTTGGTCAGATTGACCCAACCCATAATAATAATACAGCAATGAAAACAGAAAATTTTCAAAAAAATTATGGAGTTATAAATTTCACACAAAATTTGAAAATGTTTTGAAAGAGAAAAGTATTTTTAATCTTAAAATAAATTACTTTCATGACAATGCTTTCTCAACCTAAAGATGACCTTAGAAGGTCAAAACACTGTTCTGTACTTTATTTTAATGTTTTAATACACATACCAGCCTTCTTGAGAATCAAAATTACTTCTCATGTTGAATAGTTAATGCTAATAAAAAGACAATTAAAAAATTAAGAAAATTAAAAGTAGATATAAAAATCTGATATTTGCATACAAAAGCCTTGTAATATTTACTGATAATCAGAAAATTTTTTGGAAAGATAGACAATTTTTCAAAACCTATGGTATAATTACTCTCAAATACTTTTGTGATTACGAGCCAGGTGAAACCCACCCTGCCACATCATATTGGTAGGGATAAAACAAGCTATTTCATTCCATTTTCTCCAAACAAAATGAATTTGCACACTTCAGTGCTTCAACAGTTCTTTACGGTAACTGTCATCTTCCATCGTTATGGGCTGGTCACTTGGGTTGGTAAATTGTGCAGACTGAAGAATTTCATTAATAAAATTAACCTTCACAATTTTACCTTTCTGGAACTTACATACAATGAGCAATTTTAACAGTTGTTAGAACAGAATTTTTTTCTTCACTGTCATCAGTTCAAGCCTCAGTGACAAATGAAAAACCTGTTTATTTCTCACAACACAGGCTTGATCAATCTGACCAACCACTTGACATTTGTTCTTTGTACCCATAAAACAGTAAATTGCCTAAAAAAGCACACTTTTGAATGACTGACAGTTTTGTCTCAAAATGTTATACAATGTAGTTTTATTGTATGCATACCTTTTTTTCATGTACAAAGCTATGATTTAAAAAATTCTAAACCATTGAGCCTGATGTATTGAGATGGTTTTTTTAGCTCTTCATTTTAACCACTTAGTAAATTGAGTTATTTCAATTTCATTTCTATTTTGGAGACAATATTGTCATTTTCTGAAATTTCATAATGCAGTTTTCCTTTTGCATAACTTATTTTTTTCAGATTGTTCCTAGGATTGGCAGAAATATTCTAATCACCTTTCTGTACAAGCCTTAGCCAAAACCTTGTATGGACCAACATCAAATGATTTGACAATTTACTTAAAAAAAAACAGCAAAAAAGTATGACTTATACATGTACAAAGATTTAAAAGTTGTAAATATATAGGTTTAGGTTTCTGTGAACATTCCATTCCTCTCCTTTATGCCTGTGAACTGTTAAAGTATATATGTTAAATTATATCTATTTAAAGGCTACAAAAATTTAATGAGATAGAATGATAACTTGAGAAAATATAATCTTATACAGATTTGAGGGGAGTTGAACAGGTAACAAAAAATTAGAAGTTTAAGACAGTAACAAGTGTAAAATACTTGGATGTTTTGTTGTCAACAGGTACAATTTGAATACATATAAAGCATGAAAGAAAAATAACTGGAGATCACTTATAGCTTAATAAAGGTATATGCTGCTAATGTTCAGTTTTGTTCAAAATTAATTTACTCTTCAATAGACATTATGGCAATTTTCAGCTGCAATGTTTGTAAATTTATGTCCACCCACCAAAGTAATCAAATCAAATAAAATTAGCAAAGTTCACTGTTTTTAAATAAAATATTTACTAAATATCTTAATTTATCCTTTTCAAAGAGCATACCTACACAAATTGACTACCTGGCTACTTAATTATTTCTAATTACAATACTAATTTATTTTAGATATTAATACAACTAAAATTATTATTTAACTATCAATTTGATTTACACATGATCAATATGGAATCATATTATACTTCAGAAAACAGAATAGCAATCATGTTTTGTTATTTAATCAACATCAATTCATTTGCCAAATAAAAAGGTTGAGATTATCTACAATATTATGACAAAATATTTTACAAATAAAATAATGCACTGTTTGAAAAGCAACATTAGTAAAAGTCATTACATTTGCTTTTTAGATGGTACTGCTCTATTAATACAATGCAATCCTTTATTAAAATCACTGATTAATTCATTAGCAAATACCATTGTAAAATATCCAGTTTAAATCACTTATCAGTTTATACCATAACACTTGTCAAACAATGTCCTAATATAAGGTCTCAACTTCAACCATATCTGTTGTATCCCTTCCAACCTAGTCCTGGTGTTACAGGGTTTGGGTGATTTTTAAATAACGAAGAAAAATTCATATGACATTAGATCCCACAGTAACAAATTATGTAATTAATAATTGATGAATAACACTTAAATTATAGCTTTTGCTCCATGAAACATTTCCACTGGAACATGAACAAACAGCAGTTAACAAATAAGCTGTTTATGTTTCATATTTATTATTCTGACACACTGTCCATGCAATTTGGGTTGACAAATCTATGCATCTGTTTAAGCATTATGTAATTTATGCCACAGTTCATTATATGGTTTTGTTTCTTCAAATTTAACTTCTAAAAATATTTTAAATTGATTTAGTTATATTTGTGTTTTAAAATAGTAAATGCTTCTGTAACCAGTGCAACTGACTACACCAAATTAGAGCATGAAAAGAGCCATCATTTGATGCACCACTGATCCTTATTGGTCTACTAAGTTTTAACTGACGTGCTATTTGAATTTCACATTCACCCATTGTAATGATTGTCAAGTGGCAGATGACAGGTTTAACAATGTTTTTAAAGCCAACTTACAAGTAGCAGTATGGGTGCCTTTAAAATAAATCATGCAAATTCAACCTGTATTTATACTGCAGATTTATACATCTGTTACTGCAACTTTACATTTACATACTCCTGTAGCCAGGAATCCTATTTCTCTGGGACCTCTAACTAGTACCAGTTGAAAATCATGATCATCACTGGATAGTCATAGATGATGTATACTCTTAATTTCATTTAGAAATTCTTATTACTAACAACTTATCTTTAAAAAATATTAAAAAAGAATCAGAAATAAGTTACAAAAAAAATACTGAGCCCTCTCCCTTTTACACTTGCCATTATAAAAAAAATTGCACAACAGTTTGGCTATCAATGATACTGAATATCAAAATATGGTTGATATGGATCTCACAGTGCTAAATGTGTATCAAAATAAGCACAGCTGGGAGCAACCAAAACATGACTGCCAGGTCTTTACAAAATTTAATTCACTTTAAAATAGCTTTTAGTGACTTATTTCACTTATATTACATGAAGACTAGATTTCCTTCATTGGCATTCAGAAACAAATTTATTACCATTTCTGAACTAAGAATTATACAATTATCATTTTTTTGTATTAGTATAACCAAACCACAGAGCCATTACAACAGTTAACTGTTTCATACTTTAAAATAACAAATCTGAATCACTTAAAAATGTCAAGATTAGATTTCACACAATCATTGTCATTTCCTATTAGAAAAAAGAATTAGTTGATAAATCACAGAATTTTTTTTTAAAAAGCACATGAAAAGATTCTGTAACATTAAAACTGAAAATATGCCCTTGAGGGAATTGAAGGATTATAACAAGAAATTATGACAGTCAATTTTTTTTTTTCAGTCTCAAGAGATTTGAACAGTATTACTGATGCTGATAAACTTACTAGGAAATATATAGCTGTACATAAGCCTAAATTATCCCTGAAATCTGCAGAGAATAGTTCATAATATTAAGACCCTTAGACTGTTAAAACATATTTTCCAAGTGTACAAGCAAACCTATTACTAAATTCTTTCACATGTCTAGAATAATAGAATAAACTGGCTAATGTTGAACCTATTTTCAAAAGAGGTGGTAGTGTGTCCTCATTTATAATTAATTTGACTCTTATAGTGGTTAACTTTTTGAGAGCTGCTTTAAAAATAATTTACAAAGCAACTTTAAAAAAGGACAATTTTGTTGATATTTTAACAAGGGTTCACACAAAATCTTTTGATCTTCTATGAAGTTGTCATTACTTATTTCAGTGTTTCTGTCAAAGAACCAAGAGATATTAGTAAATGAAATTAGCTATGGATATGACAAGTTAGCCCATGAAATTAACTGAAAGTGAAGTACATCAAGGCTATCTTGGACCTTCTAATATACAACTGAATATATCAATGAAATGTTCAATGACTTACAAAAAAAAAAAAAAAAAAAACTCAACATCAACTATTTTAAATAACTCCTAGCTGTTATATGTTAAGGTATTAAGTTATTTCCTTTAGATAAGTTTTCGTTTCTTCTTATGTTAATTGTTTTGAGTATTGCACAAAGCTAACTTTCCCTAATTTAGCAATGAAAGACTAGAGGGAAGACAGCTTGTTATCACCAACTTTTGGGTTCCTCTTTACCAAAAAATAGTGAAACTGACTATCACTTTATAATGTCCCCAATGTTGAAAGAATAAGCATATTTGGTCAGACAGGGATTTAAACCCATAACCCTCAGATTGCAAATCTGAGCTCCCTAACTATCTGGCTATATCAAGCCTTTATATTAATATACTCTTGCTTACACAGTGGTCGCTGGTAAGATTCTTTATCTTCAGCCATTACTGTAAGCATAGTTTCCCAAAAAGAACATTAGTTCTTTCTCATGAATTCATAGCAATTTATTCTTAATCTTATGTTAATTGCATTTGGTCATACTTAATCTTGCAAGATGAAATACTCCTACTGAATAATTAACAAGCAATTTTAGATGAGTTGCCACGTCTTTAAACACTGCCAATTACTTATTACTATTACCATATTTTTTTTAATGTTGATCTGTTAAAACGTTAAAATGAAATTAAACTTGAAAAATGTTTTGGTATGCCCCACTGTTTAGAATGTTATTGTGAAGCATACTTCTTTACATAGAATTTGATATAAATAAAGGTTAAGTATATGTTTCCACATCTGTCTACATTTTAGTAAAGGAAAAGTTTTCCTGACGATTTTGGAGTAATCATCATTTCGACTTTGGTTCCATTTTGCATTCAGCCGTTTCCGGTACAACCTCCTCACAGGAGTTTTATAACAGTGACACTACGAAGTACAAATAATGCTCGTTATTGTACTACTTTTACTACATTAGATTCTTAAATTTAAACTTCATATTTTACAACTTTAATTATTACAATAATTCAAACACAACTACCGTACATGTTACGAGAACATGCAAAACGTGGTTCAACATATCTACAACTTAGCAGTCTTAACGAATACTGCGCATGCTCCTACCGCCAAACTAACATTCAATTCATGAACAAGGGATACCACCAAGTTTAACTTTTTCAAGTAAAAAGGATATAGACAATAAGAACCATTCACTTCATTCATACTTATGCATAAATAACAGAAAAGAAAGAAAAACATGTATACGTATTATTATAATAGCTTAAGTTCAATCAACAAGTTACATATAACTTAGGCATAAGCTTACCTATCGTCATCAGATTTTCCTTTACCAGAATCCATTAAATTGTCTCCTCCTTGCATGGCGCCATCAGTTTCCATACCTTCTTGCTGATATTGTCCATATTGGCCATCGCTGTAGTCACCGTAATCTTGATTCTGCCCGTTATATTGATTATCGTCACCCATTTTATTAAACTACTTCTTAAAAATTTGATACTTTTTCCAAACTAAAAACGAAAATTTATGTTTCCAAACTACACAAACACGTTAACAAAGAACGTCGCCGCTAAAGAAAAAAAAAACTTTCTTCACAGACAATATTTATAGACTAATACCACGTGACAAATTGGTGTGTTTCTGTTGGACAAATTTTATGACGTTTTAATCACATGACTTTTAACGGCTTTTATTTTTGAGCGCCACCATAACAGAAAATGTCTGACTTTGTAATTAATTTAATAAGTTTGATTATAGAACATAAATTACTTTTCCAAATGCTTTACGTTTATGCAAAGTCATTTTTGTATCCATTAAGTATAAGGTGAACAGAAAACATTCTTAAATTATATTTCATAAAGATGAACATCAAGTCCATATCAATTATTTTTATTCTAGTTATAAGTAGTAAAAATAAGCTCAAAATGTATTCTCAAGACGTATAGTATGGGTATTAAAACTTTAACTAAAATAAAGTACAGAAGAACACTTCGACCTTCTTAGATCATTTTGAGCTGTCATGAGAACACATTTTTACTTCAACTGGGTTTCTTGTCATCACGAAAAATAAGCTCAATATAATGTTTTAACTGTTAAAAATAGAAGGAATAACCCAGACTTGGTGATAAAGATAAGAGACAAATACTGAGGATTCCAGTGAAAGTACTGCTTTGTTAAAAGCAGTCTGTAAATTTTCGAACAGTAATTAAAATTAATGACAATATTGCAATATCGTCAATAGAAAGGGAATTATGAAACAATATTAGTGAATTTGAATGAAACTAAAGCATTGTATATTTTTACTGCTCCATGGCTTTCTCAAGCAACTTTAGTAACAGATACCTACCGTCACCATAACTATATGATTTTCTGTTACCTACTGTTTCCCACTCCTAAAACTAGCTTCAAAGATATCTCTTGCCTAACCCAAAAGATCAAGCAGAAAAAATTGCAAACAAATATGAGAAATTAACTATTTAGGTATATATTCTGGGTGAAATTTTGACCCTTCATTGATGTTGAAAACGGCATTGGCTTCAGACCAATAACGCTACTGCAGAAATATCCAGATATATCCGTCAAAAACGTATGACCTAAATAAATCACCTTAGCCCTCCCGAAATCTTCTACATATATTGTCTTCGGAACTATCTTTCATTTACAAGTTTACTTCTAGTTTTTCTTGTGGATTATAAGGTTTCCAACATGCGGATGTTAGTTTCCACCCGCCCCCCAATGCACCTACTTGCATTCTGACGTATTAATATTGTAATATGTACTGAAACAGAATTTTAAAAAAGTAAAACTAAAACCATGTGCTTACCAAAAATATTTCAGTTTAAATGATTAAATGTTTGAAAGTATTCTATTGCGACCAAAGAAAAACAACAGATATAAACTGTTTTCTCGCTGACTAGCAATGCACAGTCCAAATGACAATGATACACTATGATAAAACAGCAAAGCTACATGATGGCTATCTACGCTAGCAATCCATAATTTAGCAGCAGTGTAAGACAATAGGAAAGGCAGCTAGTCATCACCACCCACCGCCAACTCTTGGGCTACTCTTTTATCAACGAATAGTGGGATTGATTGTTACATTATAACGCCACAACCGCTGAAGGGGCGAGCATGTTTAGTGTGAAGAGGATTCGAACTCGAAACCCTCAGACTACGAGTCGAGCACCTCAACCACCTGTCCATGCCGGGCCACCTAAATCTTGATAATAGCTGCATAAAAAATAAAATCCTTGACAGAAGATTAATGCATTATATAAAAAGAATCCCTTTAATCAGATACTTTGGTCAATAAATTGAAGAATGCAACATAATAGCACTCGAAACTGTGAAGTTAATAGCATCATACAAATCCTCATGAAACAGAGAAAAATATTACACGCACTTTAACAAAGATCATATTGAATCATAGCGAAATAAACTAAATGATTTTAATGCCAGTAAATACAATTTTCCTTCAGTAGAATAAAAACTATAAAATGAAACCCGTGAAATTCAAAAAATAATCTCATCATTTAATATTCCCATGCACAACTCAAAATGCTAAAATTCATACTCCCTCTAAGATTACATACACAAAATATCACAAAAGTTAGAAATAGTACACATAGAAAATAATACCTTTGAAAAATACACAAAATGGCCAAAAGTACGTGGACACCCGACCATCACCCTCATATGTGCTTGTTGAACTTCTCATTCCAAAAACATGGGCACTAATATGGAGTTGATCACTCTTTGCTGCTATAACAGCCTCCAGTCTTTTGGTAAGTCTTTTCACTAGATTTTGGAATATGGCTGCAAAGATTCACTCCTATTCAGCTACAAGAGGATTAGTGAAGTCGGGCACTGATGTCAGGCGAGAAGGCCTGGCTAGCAGACGGTGTTCCAATTCATCCCAAACATGTTCGATGGGGTTGAGGTCAGGGCTCTATGCAGGCTAGTCAAGTTCTTCCACATCAATCTCGACAACTCACGTCTTTATAGACCTTGCTTTGTGCATGGAGACATTGTGATGCTGAAACAAAAAGGGCCTTCCCCAAAATGTTGCCACAAAGTTGGAAGCACACAATTCTCCAGAATGTCATTGTATATATAGAAATAAGATTTACTTTCACTCGAACTAAAGCACCTAACCCAAATCATGAAAAACAGCCCCAGACCATTATTCTTCCTCCACAACACTTTACAGTTGGCACTATGCATTCAGGCAGATAGCATTCTCCTGAACTTCACCAAACCTAGATTCGTGAGTCAGACTGCCACATAGTGAAGCACGATTCATCACGTCAGAGAACGCGTTTCCACTGCTACAGAGTCCAATGGCAGTGTGCTTTATACCACTCCAGCCGATGCTTGGCATTGCGTATGGTGATCTCAGGCTTATGTGCGGCTGCTCGGTCATGGAACCCATTTCATGTAGTTCCCGACGAACAGTTCTTGTGCTGACGTTGCTTTAAGAGGCAGTTTGGTACTAGGTAGTGAATGTTGCAACTGTGGACAGACGATTTTCACGCGCTTCAGCAATCGGCAATCCTGTTTTGTGAGTTTGTGTGGCCTACCGCTTCATGGCTGAACTATTGTTGCACCTAGACGTTTCCACTAAACAATAACAGAAACCACTATATGATGGTGCCTTGACAATCTCTCACATTAGTTTCACTGGCTGGACAGTGATCAGTCCAGCACTCATCGTTGACCATTGAGGGAAAAGTCCATTTGTAGCAATCGTATTAGAATAACCCCAACCAGCTGACTTACCTTGACTGCTATGGTAATAATTATTACTGTGTTTGTGATTTCTATTGAGGTAGTTGTTGCTCTAAGATCCAAATTCTGTTGTTATCATTGATATTTAGTAACATTGCATTCTTTAAAATAGCACTTAAGAAGTTGGTCTCACCACTTCTTTGCAGGAGTTGACTCTACTTTTACAGTAGCCATTAATGGTGGTCATGTTAGCTAATGAGTTGCCTGGAGACTCAAGTCCATTAGAGTAAATTAAGTCGCACTGTGATATTGAGTCAATCAATCATTTATACATCCACTGAAAGTCTGAGTTCCATTGAATCTGTTGTTGTTGATGGGATCTGCCTTGCCTTAGGAGATTTGATTACCAGCCTAACAACAGATATGGTGAGCTTTCTCACATCTGATGCATTGGTATGCAACATATCTTCATTCATGAGCTCATCTACAGTGGACATCAGACTAGCAACGGAAGTCTGGGGATTGGCGTACGTGATATAAAAGTAGTCTAGGACATGCTAATTTTTACTGAAGTGATTTGGCATGTAGTATTGAATTATCTTAAGAATTTGATAACAAGACTTTATAGCTGAACACTGGCTTGTTCAAAAAGAAAACAAGAATTAACAAGTATTTGGCCTTAAACAGTAAAAAAGACTAGATTTGGAAGATAAAGGTCAGATGAATTCACATTGGTTAAAATCTCAGCCAGGTGTATAAGTAAAAAATGGATCATAACTACTGGTACAACCATAACCTGCTTCTAGCATTACGCTTAGGTAAAGCTACCTTTCTGCAGGTTATGCAGGTGCCTGCACGCTATATTGCCCATAGATGACGTATCTCTAATACCTGTGAACTTCACATTCCTCAGGCTTCACTTGGTCTCCACTTCATCAATGAATAATACCTCTTCATCAACATAGCTTACCCTCCCAGCCAGTCTCATTCGTCTCATGAATGTTTGGTTATCATAATGATGGAATCTAGTTCCAGTTGAAATTGTAAAACTGATTCATACATATTCGTTGATGCAGATTAGGTGAAGCAACTATTATTATTTGACTGTTACCATCCACTGAGATTTATTTGATCTCTTCTTATGGATATTTTTCTAATTACAAGTGTAGTATTAGCTTTAGGTGTTTAGTCTTCAACCCTTAATACTCACAACCTACGTTTTAATGTATTATAACTGCTTTTCTACTAAAACAATGTGTTCTGTGCTTAGAAAAATATTCTATCACATCTAAATAAAGCACTGGTTATATCAAGTTTATATTTGTTACGAAATCCAAACTTTTATTTATGAATTTCATTTTAATACCGGTAATTAATTTTTCACCCACATGACTATCTTAACTTGTGGAATAAATCAATTAACTCAAGTAACTGAAAGGTGAAACAGATATCTCCAATAGTGGAACTATACTTAATAATTCAGAAGGTAAAGATTGCTAATCCCTTTTGGCTCTGTTAACTTTATGATCAACAGACCACCTTTTAAAGTCTATCAATCCCAGCAATAGCAATCAGAAGACTTTTGAAAGTGTCTTGACATCTTTCACACCTTTAACACAAACTCTTCTTCATCTGGCTCGTCATGGACAGAGAGATAAGTACTTTAAATTCTTTTCTTTTTATGGGTTTCATCATATATCCAAATACAGTAGTTTCTGAACATCCATATCATGTTGTATCCTCAAGTTTTGGATGCTCATTCCTATGGGAGTAAGACTGTTGCTATTCCTATAGCTGGCTATGAATGAAGCTAAGTGAATTTAAACTCAACATTTAAGTGCAAAGTCAAGAAAAGTCTGGACCACTTCCTTAAATAGTTGAGACAGGTAACTGTCTGGAACAACTAGATTCAAAAGCGGGCGATGCAATGTTTGGTGATAAATCTTTATAGTTTAGTATTTATTTTGGTCAAGCATTTGTATGACGAGGAGGATGATGGTGGCTGCCCAAGTAGAATCTGACTAGTAAAGGAGCAGAATGATAACTCTGATGATCTTTCAAGATGACGAGAACAACCTTTTGATCTTGACTGAGTTGCTGATTGGACACTTGGTACATTGTAAGATTGATTAATGAAATAAAGTGTTTTACAGATAACAAATAGCAATTACACAATGTAATTACTGATCACAACAAAAGTAGAACAGTTTGTTGATTACAATAATAATACGACCAAAAGATTGTTGCAACTCTTTTGAGCATAGTTTCACTGTATAATACTAATAGACTATTGAATGATAATTTCTTGAACACTAAATAGTTGGAATAATTTGTATTAGTGAGTGTAATGACTATAACATCAACAGTTTGTATGACTAAGGTAGAGTTCTAGAAACTCAAAAGCTCAATTACAGTAATGTCTTGAAAATATCACTCACATTTCTGATTGAAATACTCTCTATATACATTTAGTACACTCAATATATGTAACTTTTGTACATACAAGTTTTGTTGGATTTTGCATCCAGACCTAGTGATATTAGTCCAAACTTGCATTTCTTGAATATTTTATTAATAGTATAATTTGTTCCTTCGAAACAAGTCTGACAGGAAAAGCATCAATGAATATATTCTAAAATGGAATAAAGTACCGTAAATTATTTATTACTAGCAGAAACGCAGCTCTGTGAGCGTCAGTATGTTAGCGAGTTCAATGATGTGCTTTTCTGTCTTTAAATCGCTAGACTTTTTTTAAAGCATCTTAGCAAGGACTTTGATGTGCTTCTGTATTGCTGATTTGTTTCTGGCTTCTTCTCACTAGATCCTATCTCATAACTTGGTTAATTTAGATCACGTTGAGAAACAAAAGCAGTGTGTTCTATTCACTTAATATCAGTCAATGATACTATGTCCAATCTGACTTACACTTATATATATATATTTTAACAGATGAATGGTTGTGATAAATTTGGCGGATCCGTTGGTCATACTAGCATTGGTGAAAATAGTATTTTAAATGTGGTAATTGGAATATTCATGTTTTAAAACTTTGTCATAATGTGAAATTAAAGATTCGTTTCGAATGAAAACAACTTAGTGTGTTAACTATGTTTATGTAAATGTAGACTTATTTAAAAATCACGTACGTTATTTACATGAATATTTCTTTTATAAGTGCACTGGCTTGTGAATTACGAAGTTAGCAAATCTTGATCACTGCAAGACCGCTTCCCATCGTATTCTGTCAAAAAACATTCAGTGGATGGGATGCAATGACAAACTATACCTTTGTTGGTCCCATTCCAAAATTGTGGACGATCGGACGCTTGAACATCTTAGAAAAATTGAACATCATAATTATACAAAATAAACGAAAATTCATTGGTTTGCAAGATTCCTCACTCACGGTGTTTGTACTATTTTGGTTTCTGTTCCTAGTTTTGCTTGGGAACAAACAGTTTGTTATTATGGAACATAGGAGCTGAGAGAGCATATAGTGATAGTGTATTGTAGTTACTAAAATTCCTCTTTACACAAACGTTCGGGGTTAATTGAGACTTGTCAAAGTTTATCTTATCCATTTTTACACTGTAGACTATCTGCTACATTGGTTTAACTGCGAGGAAAGACTGTTTTTAACTTCAATCTTTTGTAACAAAGCCCGTTCATTTCGGATACCATAAGCAAAGGCGGTGTTCATTAGTTTCCTTGGTGGCAAGTCAAATCTTGAAATGTTCATTTACCTTAATGCAACATGTCGATTCATTGATGAGAAATTGTGTGTATATCAAACTTACTAAACTAGCCGTAATTGAAAAAAAAAGTTATTGATGTTCCATAGGTAAATGTGCTAGCACCAGACTGCATCATAAAAGAGCATCATTCCTAGATTTTTGCATTCCAAGAAGCGAAATCTTCTTCTCAAGCAAATCTAGGAAAAACGTTTTGCAAAATTTAAAAAAGATAAAACTACAGGGAAGGCAGTTAGTTACGGGTGTATAATGTAAGCTTTAGTTACCCTAATAATGTTAACTTACTCTCACTATTATTATCATTCTTCTTCCAAAGTTTGAAGTGCTATTGTAAAAAAAAAAAAAAAAAGAAAAAAGAGTCAACCCATGGATCCTCAAATTCATAAGCTGGTATACTAAACATTATGCCACATACACCTAATTTAACCAAGCCCGAATTTGTTTCTTACAAACTTGATTCTCCATTTTCTATACATCATTTACTTCCGATTCTTTCAGTTTGGCAACTGTTTTAAAACGAGTGATCGAGTTTCTTTTGCTGTTCACATGAATTTTATTCTTTCAGAACAAACACTTCCAATCCTCCCTTGAAATATTTCAAGCATTCGTTTCTGTTCCAGTCTTACCCGCGAATAAACAATAAAGCATATTTCGTTATTTTAACAAAAGCATTCAGAAAATTCTTTACTACAATGAGGTAGTAGCTTTGCGTGAAACTCAAAACAAACTACAGTGAGGTATTCAGTAAATATGGTGTGAAAGATTATTCTGCTGCATAATTCCTATATAATTGTAGTAAATGTTATTCGACTTGCAAATTTAATATTCTAAAAAGTTGTTAGTTCATGTAGGTTTCTTAAAAACAAATATATTATTTGCCAAGTTACAAACAATGAGATCTGAATGAAATTCATGAAAATGTTTCTTAACTTGTACTTCTTTCAGTTTGTTTCTATTAATGTTTTCATTAAATATTTTATATTCCTTGAAAAATGTGTTAATAAGAAAGTCAAAAAGCCGCCACGTTTAGGAAATGCAACAAAATGGATACGTTGAATTAGTATTTATATAAGCAGTGATCAAGATCCAAAATAAATATTTTTTTTCCATACAGTTCTGTAATATATATTTTCTACGATCCGCAGTTTATCCAAACTCAAAATTAAGTAAACTACACAGACTCGCTCCTAAACGTGACGTGGCTTACTGTTTAAAGCCAATGAACTCCATTAAAAATATCAATTTCTATGAGAAAAATTACTAACATTTTAGGTACCGATTAATAAGGTTTGAAAAATAAATATGGTTGAGCAGATTAAAAGTTTATAATGAACAACAGTACGGAAATTCTGTACCTACATTTTTTTCCAATGTGTTATCAGGTGCTACTGTCAGAAAATTATTTTTTTTATTATCGTTGTTTGTATGCTGACTAATAAAATATTTTAAACCAAAACAATGTCAAAAACGAATTTTAAATTTACATAATGTCACAAAATTACTAACTTGAAGCCGCAATCTATAAACAAAGATAACATTATCATACTTCACATTCATGTAGAATGGTTGTTTTTTTTATATCGATACGGATTTTATTTTACAGACAAGAATATTATCACTGGTTTCTAATCCTTTATTTTTTTGTTCTATATTTTTAAAATAAAATATAAAAAACAAACAAAGCCACACTCAATACATTAATGGTCTATACATAAAAACAATGAAATACAAGGGTATTAAATAGCCACTGAAACCATAATCTTTAGGTTTTTCTATGGTTAAATAATTAAAAAAAGCAAATATATTAACTAAAGCTATATTTTAAATATTACTAATTCCTTTTCCACATTCCTAATTTTCTTAACATCTCTTGTTATTTTTTAATTTGTGAAAGCTCAACTTGAATTTTTTTATTTATTAGATTTATACTGTTACATAAAAATCTAGTTTTGTTTGTAAAAAATCAACACTTCTGTTGGTTCAAAACAAAAAGTATAGTACATAAATCATCAATAGCCGATTACACAATTGAACATAAGAGAAAATTCTTAAGAGCATGATGTATTTTATCCATTTTATTCCTCCACAGCTGAGATGGAAAAATACCAACTTGTGCACATTAAACTTACTTCTGGTAAGTCAGACTTAGAAAAAGAAGAAACACCCTGTAACTGATAATTCACTGTAAATAATCAGGTTAAATATTTCCATCCCTAACCTTTGCCAAAATTATGTGCAGCAAGAAAAAGAATGGCTACAAAAGAAGAAAGAACATACATGTTATTAGATATTATGTGATATTTGGATGGTGCAAGAAAAACACAAAATGGCAAAGGGTCACATTTATTTTTTTCATACAACAGTATCAAGTAGGGACAATACATGTAACAGAAGGCATGACACTAGGAAGCAATTAACAACTGCATCAAGGCACAAAAAAAACAAACAAACAAAAAGTTACACAAAAATATATCATTTACTCTCTCTTTTTTTCACTCAACAGATGATCATTAAAAAAAACGTACTATTACTGGTTAATATCATCATACATATATACTTAGGATGTCTCAAGTTCTGTTACATGATGTATGCAGTTTCAGAATCAGCAATATTAACACTGAATTTAACAATTAAAACATTCACATGTTAACATACAACTTGCAGAATAAAATCTCTACCATTAGGTGTCTAAACTGGTCTTGGACCAAGCTCTTTTCTTATTTTTTCTTCTTTATATAAGATTCACTGTACTTATTGTCAAAATGTTTGTAACTGTATAAAAAGAAAAAGTGATGCAACATTTATGAACAATATCACATTACGGTTTTCATGACGTGTAGCCCTTTCCTTGAACTCATCAGCTGACATACTTCTAATTCTGTAAAAAAAAAAAAAGTTTCAGGAGAGATTAATAAACAATTTTTTTTATAAAAAATGATCCATTAAAATTAGAAATCTATACCCTTGTTGTACACGAATAAATGAAAAACATTCACAAATATGTTGCATATACATTTATTAAAGTTCCTTCTTTAACCATTAAAAGCCCATTAGTTCAGTATTTTAACAATGAGTACTAACTGAAAATAAATTGGCCACTTAAGAATTATTGTATGAATTATTCTTACAAATCATACATTTCTATTTCTTTATTATAAAATTCTCTTTGATAGTGTGTACACAAGCTTTAGAACAGCTGTTCTGTGACTATCAAACCAATTGTGAATGAATATTTTTTCCCAAACCCTTAAATCTAGTGGTAAATAATATACAGGATATTTAGATATACACATATGTATATATTTACACATTTACTTACATGATTGAGAAACAAGAAAAGAGCATCAGTCAAGTCCAATTCTAATGTTTTAACAGCATTATGTACACAAAGGCCAAACAACAGCGAAATTTTATTTATAAGCAACGTTACACAGAGTGGTGAATTGAAATGTTCCATTAAGGCCAGCACCATTGAAAATGAATTTTTGCATGTGGCCATAAAAGACAACTTACTATTTGTTTTTATCACTCATAAAACACTCAAAAAATTGGAGTTAAGAGAAAATAGTTCACCTCTGAAATGTACAGTCTGGCATTACAAGTTCAAGTTTTTAGGAGCTCTTCAAAGTTCCTGTACAGATGATGAAAGCTCCTTTGATTCATTTGTATAATTAGTCTTAAAAAGGTCTGACTGTTCATAGGATGAAACATGAGGAATAAGTATTTTCTGATTACAATACTGCTATCGTCTTATGACAGAGTTCAAGGCCTGAGGAGAGAGACTTCCATTTAGATACCCATATGTGGTATACATGGTGTTTTGTGGTCTTGATGACTGAATTGACTCTTGGTATTGGGCTTGAGGGTGCATGTTGATGTTCACCATGCCCATGGGGACAGCAGCAGCTTGTAACTGTGTAGGATTAATAAATCCTGCATTGGTGATGTAACCTGCTGTGTTAACCATTGCTGCTGTTCCTGGAGGAGGTCCCTGTGGCATACGGTAACTTACTCCATTCAAAGTTTGGTAGCTTGCTGCTACTAGATTGTGATTGATGGCTACACCAGAGCTTCGTTGGACTTGTCTGGCATGGTATCGATGGCTAAACTGACCATAGCCATGACTGGCTTTGGACGGTATTGATCCTTGAGGCTGTAGACTAGCAATTCCATGCTGCATTTGAGAAGGAAGAGTAATATTCACCTGGGGTGATGGAGAAGTAAAATTTGGTGGTGGAGTCATGGTATTACAAGAGGGTGAACCAATATCCATGATTCCATTAGTAAGTTGTTGAAGTTTAGCAAGGCTACAGCTATAGCTGCCTTGAGATACAGAGTTAGGCCTTGGTGTAGGAGTGCAGGAGTAATTAGGAGATTGGAAGTGGAATCCAGCTGGTACAGTGGAAGATACAGCACATGCAGAAGCTGCTGATGAAGGAAGACCGACATTGACATGAGTTAGGCGTTGCATAGTTCCTGGTATTGTGACAGGAGCTTGATTTGCCATATTCAAATTATGATGACTCTGTTGCTGAAACTGTTGTGAGTGAGCAGCAACTGCTAAGGCTGGAGTCTGATGTTGGATCATGGTAGCAACTGGAACACCTACTCCTACCATGTAAGATCCAGCAGGACTTCCTCCTGTCATTGCCATGTTTACAGTATTCATATAGTTGGTGGAAGAACAAATGGAGGATTGTCCTACCAATAAAGTATTCACTGAGGGAGAATTGACACTAACCATACTATTTTGCATTAAGTTTGACACAGGAGGGGTTACTGTACGTCCATGTGATCCAGTACAGCCAGAAACAGAATGTTGCTGGGGAGGTGCAACCCTGTTGCTACAATTACTTAGACCACTAGATGGGCACTTGTGGGACTGGACTTGAGCTTGCCGCTGAGCCTGGGCAATAGCAGCAACAGCTGCTGCCATTGCTCCATGTGGTGGGGTACTGTGTGGAGTGTGAGAAGCATTGCAGTAAGGATTCTGTAACTGAGCACAATCAGAGTAAGGCTGTGGAGTTGGAGTTGGCTGAGGAGGCTCAACAGAGTTTTGAGCCATTTCACTACTACTGATGGATGTTGGAGATTCCAGGCCTAACTGTGTCACATCTATCTCCACAGAGTTAAAACCACCATTTGAAATAACACTATTTGTTGAAGAATCAGGAGTGTAAACTCCCATGTTAGCAAGATCATGAGGTGTAGGAGTTGAGTTGTGTTTCCGAATGATTCCACTGGGAGTGGATGGAGTAGAGGAGGAAGGTTGAGAGGTGTGACTGGCATCAATGACAGTGTCCATTCTTTGAGAAAGGTCACTAGTAGTAACATCTGTTTCTGGAGTTGTTGCTTGCAAGCAATCAAGATTGTTACAGAATTCCTCTGAAAAATTCTTTTGAAATTCAGAAGTATTGTTTGTTTGACTAGAAACATTGGTATCCAATTCAATGAGTACCGGTGTTTCCTGAGGATGACCCACAGAGTTAATAATGTCTGAAGACACAACTGTTTCATGATGCTGAACTTGAAGATTTTCTTCTAAGCTGCACATAGTTTGGCTATTGCTAACACTAGAAGGAGGGTCAGAGCTGGAACTCATTGGAGTAACTGGCTGAACAGGAAGTTGATGAACAGTTGTGGTTACTTCCAGCTGCTCTGCTACAGTGTCTGTGGCCTCTGATATGACTATTGTTGGGCTTGATATACCTTCCTCATTAATTTCCAATTCATTTGAAATAGAACAAGATACTGGCTCTTCAAAGTCTCCTGATAAGTTGTCATTATTTTGGCATTTCTCTGCTACTTCAAGCTCATCAACACAAGCTTCTTCTGTTCCATCACTGTTATGTGAGCAATCCAGAGAGGTGAGAGTGTTGTCTTGTTCAGATGTTATCCGAGAGGTTTCATGATCAATATCCCAGTGTTGTGAATGTTCTTGATCTTTTCTCAAAATGTTAAGAACACTTTGTTCAATTTCTTCAGTTGAATTGTCCTTTTTATTTATGGGGTCAAGATTTTCTAAACTGCCTTCGGAAGTTACTTTTTTGGGTGTACTGTTTACTGAAACATGAGGGTTCTGAAGAGAAGAGCCATAATTTGTATCCTTATAAAGAGGAGTTACAAAAAGTTCCAAATCAGCTGATTCTTCAACCAGTTTGGGATGTTCAACACTATTCTCATTCCATTCAGTCACAAGTCCATCTTGGTTGTGCTCCTGGCAACAAAAAATGCACTTGGATGAGAAGTGATTCATTTTTTAGATTAAAACAGCGTAAAACAATACAAATCAACATAGATCAAAGTTTAATATCAACATACTTCTAATTTAAAGTCAATTAAGACTGAATATCTTTCCTTTAGCTAGATCTTTTCTAAAAAGGTATTAAAATTACATGGCTATCTTGTTCATAAAATTTTGAAATTAGCTTCAATTATGCATAGTATAGTTCTAGAAACGAAGTATTTTATTATGCTTACACAGTCACTTTATCACACTATAAGAAATGTAAAAACTTGTTAAATGAAATATGAAATGACCAACAAAACAAACATACTAATGCTATACCATAAAAATGTGAATTACACATAAGATGCACAAAGACAATCTGATACACATTAATTACACAGCAAAAACAAATTATTCCTCATCTAAAGTTAAACTTTTATTATAAGTTGGAAGTATTCTTGAATAACCATGGTATACTGTTTGCAGAGAAAAAAAATGAATAAAGGTAGAACTGAAAACAAAAATATAACAATTTTAAACACTTAAAAACATAAATGCTAAAACAAAGAACAAAATGCACCTCCAATTCTTTGTCTGATGTTATACTTGTTGGACAGACTGGTTTCTTCTCAGATAAAATTACTGAGTTACTGTACTCATCTTCCTTATGCAACTGCTTTTTACTTAAATCTGTTACGGAGGCCTGTAGATCAGATGGTGAATCAAGCTTAACAGATGGGTTCTGGCTTTGTATTGTGACTGTACTTTTAGCAGAAATATCTGAAGAAAGAACTGGTGGAGTGAGGCCAGATTTTGGCTCTAAAAGTGTTACTTTTTCATGTGTTTTATCAGATGCCATATTCTTCAGCTTCTTTCGTTTCTTACGTTTACTGCTACTCTTTTTATTTGAGGATATTCCTGACTTCTTGGACTTTTGTTTCTTCTGTAGTGAACTTCCACTCTTAGACTTCTCTAAACGATGTTTTGACTTCTTTCTAGACTTTTCACTCTTGTGAGACTTTTGGCTGGATTTTTCAACTTCTTTATCACCTATAAAATCAAAGTTTTTATATCAAAACTAGCTACAAAAAGTAGTTACTGGGGGGTAAATGAAATTAACTTATAAATAGCATCTAAAATAAAACTTTCAAAGAAATGCTGCAAGAAAAACAAATTATCTGTGCTAAAATAAATACAATAATATAACAAAAAACACATCAGTCATTTGATTTTAAAGATCAGATGAGTTTTCAGCTTTTAAATCAAATTACAACTTTGTAATGCTAAAAATGTATATCTGACAGGTACTTCTCTTGTCTCACAATATTAACTTTTCCTGCCTTGTGCTGCCCTCTATATGCAAACTTCTTATAATGCATGTCACAAGCCTTCTTTACTCCCTTATTGGAATTAAATATTTCAGTATGTCTTTCATGCAAATCATCATGCATTAGCTATACATCAAAAGGAGAGCACTACTATAAGATGATGCATGTGACTCCATCCAAGTGCCACTGCCAAATCACCACTTCAAATTTTGGCAGCAAGTCTAAGCATTGGAAGGTTCTAGGAATGAGAGTTGGAAGTGTGAGTGGAAGGAAGTACTTAATGGAAATACATTTTCAGTATAAGAAAATTATAACTTCTGATACAGTTCTTCCATCCTCTCACAAGATTAGCTAGATACCATACTAAAAATAAGGAGAGATCAGTATGAGGAAAGAACAGATGTACTCCACCAAAAACTCCAAAAGATGCTTTTGTGGACAAGAGATACAGATCAGATGATTGGAGGAAGAGCACTGCACCACTTCTGTTCCAAGTATCTCCTCACTAGGACCAGCTAGGAAAAAAACATGGCAGAAAAAAAAAGGAAGCACATCTGAGTGGGAAAGGATGAGTCAGGAAAGGAATCGCAATGGGATAAGTATGGAAATCCAATCTTACAAAAATAAAAGAAGTAATGGAACATGTGTCCCATCATGCAGAATTCTACAGCATGGATAAGTATGGAAATCCAATCTTACAAAAATAAAAGAAGTAATGGAACATGTGTACCATCATGCAGAATTCTACAGCATGGTGGACCACATTTGGTAAGTAAACTACATTCAAAAGCTTCTCACTGTGTATCGACATCCATGCAAGGGTAGGATGAGGACCAAACCAGCTTCACCTCAAGCCCTAGAACTGTGGATATGAGGAAAACACAGACTCGAAGTCATGACACAGGATTAGCACTGAGCTATAAATCCAAGAATGTGTTATCCAGTATCTGAGGGAAGAACATCATATGCAAGCCACTCATGCAACTGTGAGATTGGTCTAAAGCATCCAAATAACATCCTCACCACAAAAGAAAACAAGAGTGCCCAGAACAGAAACATACCATGTATACTCTCCATGACCCACATAGACAGAAGAATCAATTGATTGGTTTACATTATATACAGAGCAAGCACTTGGGGTAGAATGATAGTGCCTAATCAAAGGGGTGAACTGTATTAAGATATCTCACTCAGTCTAGAGAATAATATGTCTTCTACTCTACCAGAAAACCTCCACCTCAATCTGAGCTTAATGGTTATAGCCATCTACATAGAACCCATCTAGCAGAATACCTCCATGGTCAATCACACCAGTGGCTTGAAACTGGTTAGTGGTAAGGCCTCTCATAATCTCCTAGAAGGAAGAGGAGTGAGCATTGGAGAGTTTAGAGAATGGCTACACCCAAGTCAGTTCAACAGGTGATCACAAAACCCTATTCTGAAAAGTAGTGCATATCAATTTTTTCAATCAAGGAATGACAGGAACATGCTGCTGTCTCCCTCTGCTTTACTTATGCCGTCCATGGATGATATGGTCTGGAAATTCTATTTACGAAGTAAACATCAGTTATTCACCATCCAGTGATCTCATGAAACACTCCATCTCAATAATGAGTGCGCAGAGTCATAGAAAGAATAGGCGAATCAACATGGTGTACATTACAAATTTGTTTGTATGTGTATAGAATAGTTAGTCAGGCACCACTTGCTGCAAAGTGGAATCTAAAAGATGAAATTTGAAAAAAGTGCCCCTGAAATAAAAAAAAAAAGCATTAATAAAGACTTATCAAGGGTCAAAGCAGCACTAAAGTCTGAAGTATAGCCACAGATGGTAGGCAATACTCCCAAGGAAGAAGAAATTGCAATGTGATTTAAGTAACAGGTGATCAATGTCTGAGGAGTGGTCTACATGCAAAAACAAGAATCAAGGGAAAAGGTGAGATGTTAGATTTGATGGAAAGTAATATGGAACAAAGCATTCTGGGATAGGGACAAAGAGAAATGAGCCAAATGGATTAAATTATAAACCCAACTGGTAAAGGCAAAGGAAGAAAGATCATGAGAAAAAGAGGGTTGCTACATAATAAAGAAATGGAATAGGAAATTCCTGAATGAGGCTGTGAAGGAAATATAACAACAAAGAGCACACACTATGCATAGGAGACTATCTGGACCAGAATGACAATGGAGGTGAGAAATGGAGGAATGGAAATGGGCAAAAATCAGGAGTTATCCTTGTGAGCTGCTGCAGTTTTGAGAAAGAAGGAACAATTCAATTGATGCTATTCACAGACCAAGAGAAGAAGGAAGTGTACCTTAAGAGATAAGTGAAACAAAGAGCATGAGGCAGTAGTTTCAAATGAGGGTAAGATAGGGATTGGAATACAACATTAATGTTCCAGTCAAAAAAGACCACATCCCCAAAAGATACAGAACCTCATGAGCAAGAAGTGAAGAAGCCAAATCTACACTTTGATCACCTAGTCCTCTTAAGCAGTATACAGAAGGAGATGACAAGTATGACATGCCAGTTCTCATTTGGAATGAGTGAGAAGAAGGTGGTTGCCTATGTAAATGTGAAAGTACAACCCAAGGGCAAGAAGATATAGAGTTAAGGTCTGCACCATCCAACAGAAAATGTACGACTCAAAAGCTAGCAAAATGGCTTGATGCAAAACATGTACAACACCAAAGAGTAAGGTGGGACTCCATGGTGAAGCATGGGGTGTGAATGCATAGATTGAGACAGGACTGCAAAAAGGCAACAGTAACTCCTACCCCAAATCATGTGGAATAAGTTCAGTAGCCTGTTGTATAAGGAGGTCTTGCACTGTCTCCAATAGATACTGGCATGACAAGGGATCCTGAGGGAAAGAAAAGGAAACAGGCAAGTGGGACAAAAGAGGAAGGATTAAAGTATGACAGATCCCTCTAATGAAACTTGGTGAAATCATGACATTGGAAAGAATGGATGTCTCCACTCTGGCTGGGCTCAAAGAGAAAAAGAGGCAAAAGCAAAAGACAAAAGTTGTACAACATAGTACTCAATCTCCCTGCCAATAAAGGCCAATACATTTTTTGACATGTTGCCCCACCTATGCCCTGAATTACTGTATCAGACAAATTAGATGTATCTGAAGTGGTAACATTTACTTCAGAATTCATACTTGATACCAAACAAACAAGCAGAATGTTTCATGGCAAAACATGGATAAATCAAGCACTTTTGAAAATAAAGTGGAAAAAAATGATTGAAATAAAGTAAAATTAAACGTAGCTAATCTGCTTTGAGAAATAAGAAATAAAAAGAAAGACATCTGAACTCAAGTACTGTCAAATAAGAAATGATGGTTTTCTAGTGGGGCACAGAAGAAGTCACATGCATCATGTGATGGTAGTGCTTTCCTACTGGTGAAGACATGATGTATGATGATTTGCATTAGAGACATGTTGGAATCAAATATGTGTGGAAGACTTGGGACATGTGGCATAAAAAAAAAAAGAAGAAAAAGTTTGCATATAGAAAGCAACACAAAATGAAATAGCTAATCTTGTAATATGAGGGAAGTACTCTTCTGGAATCCTGATTTATTATTTCATTGTTTTAAAAATCAAGAAAAAGCAAACTACTGCTTGTCATCGAGTATAAAATATTATGTTGTCCAGAAATGTCGTTTTTGAACTGTGAAGTTTGGAAAAGTATAAATCAGTGTTGTAAAACATGCTTTAATCAAAGTAAGCACCATTTGCTTCAACACATTTGTCGATGTGTAATGATGCTGTTTATGCCCTTCCTGTAGAAATCAGTTTATATGGTCAATGAACTCCCTGAAAGCTTCTTCTGCAGCTGCCTAATTTTGAAAGAGTTTATTGTTCAAAAAGTTGTCAAAGTGCTTGAAAAAAATCTGTAGGGGAAGAGTCTGAGGAAAAGATGGATGAGGCAGAACCTCAATTCCCAATTTATTCAATTTTTGGAGTGTCCTCCTTGACACATGGAGATGAGCATTGTCATGAAGAAGAATAGAGCACCTTCAATTGATAAGAGCTGGTTGTTTCACATGCAATTTTCAATGCATTTTGGCCAATTCTTGACAGTACTTGTCTGCTGTGACCTTTTCTCCTAAATTCAAAAATTTGCAGTGAATGATGCCAGCCGCAGTCCACCATGACCTAACTTTGGTGAAACTTGGGGGCTTTGGGGCCATTTTACAATTCAGCCATTGTGCAGATTGTTTTTGATTGTCATACAGAATCCACTTTTCATCTCATCTCACTATCTGTTCAAGAAATGGTTCATTTCCTTTCTTCAACAGCAGTATAGAGCAGGTCTCATAATGATGATTTTGTTGATCTTTAGTTGGCTCAAGTGGAACCTATTTGTCTATTTTTTTCATCTTTCAATCACAGTCAGGTGGTAGTAATGCTTGACTTGCTTGTGCCTGGCTTTTTTTGTAAGCTCACGTACTGTTGTGCAAGGGTTTGTCTCAACTGCTTCCTTTATTGTGTTTTCATTTAAGGATGGCTTCTTTCCATGACCTTCGTGGTCTTCAAGACTTTCACCTCCATATCGAAACCTTTGGAATCACAGATCCATGGCTGAATGCCTGATTGATGTTCCATGTAGTTTCAGTAGCTTTTTGTCCAAATTTCAAGTCATAGAGGAAAATCAGACAAAAGTCCTTCTTCTCCATGCTGCCTTGGGGGTTGCAAAACTTGCTCCAAGTAGAATTGAAACAGCAGACAATTAAGACACCTTGTAAGCAAAAATGTTGGATTAAACAAACCAACCAACAACAAGTTTCTCAATATTCAGCTTCTAAATGTCATTGTGAGAATTCTGACATTTATTTAAGGACAACTTAATACTACATTACTGAAATAATATGTCCCTTACAGGATTATGAAAATTTAAATAAATTCATTGTTGAGATTATGTTCTATTAAGAAAAATAAATTCTATAATTTGAGTAACTGATTCTGTCCATTGTTTTCAAAACTAAGTTTATGCATAAAGGTAAAATAATTAATAAACATTGTGCATTTACAGGATAAACATATGCAACAGAGATTTTATATTTTTTAAAACCTGTATACTTAAATGTATGGGCAAGTTAAAGATCTCCAATAACAAAAGTTACTAAACTTGTTGTAATAGTCATACCATCTCTAAGCTTTAATTCCCTTTTCAGAGCTGCTAATTTTTTCTTCTTTTTGCTCTTTTTCTTCAACTTCCCTTCCTTTTGGTTTGAATGTTTTTCAAACCCTTCAGATTCTTTATGAGATGATTCTAGGCAAAGAAAACTCCTCTTTGAATTTGTACTATGATCTTTCTTTTGTTTTTCCTTTTTTGGTTCTATATCCTCTAGTTCATGACAAAGTGATACAGAGTTCTTGTGTTTCTGAGATGAATGTTCTCTCTTCCTTTTCTTTTTCATTTTTAAATTATTTTTCTTTTTTGATTTGTCTTTTTTCTTTGATACATGATTATTTTTACAATCGTCATGTTTTTCCAACTTTGTTTCTTCATGAGAACTTATTCCTGATTTTGTATCTTTTTTTGCCTCTTTCTCTTCTATAACTTTGTTTTCAAGTATATTTGCCTTTTCTTGAATATTGTTCACATTTGCATTTTCCTCTTCTTGAATGCTGCTTTTACCAGTGTTTTTATCTTGTTGAAATTTGCCTTCATCAGTGTTTGCATCTTCTTCAACTTTGCTTTTATTTGTCTTTGAGTCTTCTTGGATACTGTCTGAAGTTGCTTTCATATTACCAGACTTGTTTTTAACCATCTTTGTATGTTCTTCAACTACAGTTGTATCATCTGTTTCACTTTCTAGTAAAAGTGAATGTGTATTTCTTGAAGGTTCCTTTATAAAGTGAAATTGCTTTCTTTGTATAAAATCTGATTCTTCAGGCTAGTAAAAAGATAAACAAAATAATCTTATAAAAAAATAATAATATTACTACAGTTACCTAAAGAAAAAAACTGACTATAAATTACATTACAGAGACAAGCACCAATACAAGAGCCAATTTAGTACAAGTAATCAAGTTATTTAAAAAAAAATGTTTTCTTGAAAACATGAATTCTTGAGCAATTTTATCTCTATGCATACAAATTTAAATTAATGCAAGATTAAGATTCTATTGGCTATACATTCTTAGCAACAACATTTCACAAACATGCCCTAACAATGATCTCATTTACCTCTTCCAGACTAATAACAGTATACTGTCATCTTTGTATTTGCATTCATTAAGAATTACCCCATAACTGTTAAAATATCTCAGACACAGATACTTTAAACATCAATCATTACAATCACTGAATAATTTTGAGTCTAATTTTGATTTGATAGATTTATAATTTTATTGAAGTAGAGAAATCTTACATAATATAATGAAATGTACTTTGCTGTAATACAGTATGCTTATAACTGTGGGTCTGAAAGTTAGATTTCTCACATGCACACACTAATTAGCAATAATATAATATTAAGCCTAATAAGATCATGTTTTAGCCCACTTTGTGGAAGGAAATTTTACAAAAATGGTACATATATAATTAAAACCATTATAAACAGACCTTATGTTATTGTATACAACACATTATTATAAAATTACTTCACAAATTCTTATAGTTATTTTTTTTAGTCATCACATTATTAATTAAGTTTGACTCTGCATAATAATAATGATAATAATATATTCAATACTTTATAATCACTTTTTTGACACAAATTCAATGTTACAAAAATTATTTGATGTAAAGTGACTTTAATTATGATTTCTGAGAGCTTGGAGAAAGGATAAAATTGTTTAAACTTAAAATTCAGGCAAATGTAAAGGTTTCAGCTTTAATCTAAATTTAATCCTATCTTATTGAGAGTTCTTCCTTAAAAAAAGAAAAAGAGTAAATCTGTTTGGTAACTAATAAGTATAGTCTAAGGATCTAGGTTATTTCTAACTAAACTTTTAGTTACTGTGGTTCCTCTTGGGTGGGATTAAAAATCACATTGTAGACAACTGTTTTTTTTTTTAAATGCCTGTTTAATAGATTGAATATCAAAACTTAAAAGGTGGTACATTACTATGTTGTTTCTAAATCCTATTTGAAGCAAAAACTGTAATTTGAAACTTTTATACTGCAATTTTGCAGAGTTGCTTGCTTGAATTCTGCCACTTTCAATTTTTTTATTTTTTTTATAAAATTTAATACAGACTGCTACCATAATGTCATCCTGATATTGTGATTTATAACCAGTTGAATCAGATAAAAGTTTTAAACCAACATCCTACTAAAGTCAAAATGATGCAATATACAGAAGTATAAAAATGTTGAATGGTGAATTTACCTCTCTATATTAGTAGAAAAGATTCAGTCTTTGTCAACTGCATGTCTCATAATAAACCAAAATACCCATTTTGAACATGATAAATTACAAACCCACTAAACAGACAGAAAGTTTAAAAGAAACTCTAAACCTACAATTTGAGTTTATATCATTTAACTTTCTCAATAATGACATAAATTAGTTTTATTTATCATTTTAAGTTGCTTCTTAACCACATTACTAGAATATTACACCATGCTATCTTACCATCTTGTTCTCACAGCTTTCTGGAGTTAGAGAACTGGAAACCAAAGGTGTCCACCTCAAGCAACTGGGGTCAATCTGTAGTCTTCTATTATTATGGGCATTCAAATTTTTTATGAGATTCTCAATCACGGTGTTATTGATGATAAAGTTAAACCTAAAAAAGAAAATAATGTACAATGTAGATTAAACTAGTTATTATACAAAAGAGACCAATATCCACAAATCTGTAATCCTAGTTTAGATTAAACCAATTCACCAAACATTTGAGAGAAAATTTATTCTCAAGTTTAAATAGCTACAGTAAATAATCAAAAAAGAAAACAAAATAGTTTGTTAAGTATTTGTACCTGAATAAATGAAAGAAACAAAAATACTGATCTTTATTTAATAATGCCATCTATGATGGATACTGAGCAAAATGCTGCTGAGAAAAAAATATACAAAAAATAAAACAGTATAAAGGACACAAGGTTTATAAACAGAAAAAAATATGTGAAATTTAAGGCTTTCAATGAATACTGAAAACTTTGTCTGTATATTGTTATAAATTCAAAAGCTTCTTTAGCAATAAACAAGAAAATGTACTACATTTGGCTGCTGAATAACGATGCTTTTTAGGCCTACTAAAAGTAAATGAATCCTTCATGCTTAAAAATGTCTAGTGATGCTCCTGAGCCCATTCGTTTCTTGTGTAATTTTAAGGAAGTTTACAGATTGGATTTTAAAAGATAGCCCAAACAAACTTACCTGTTATTTTCATATTTAACTATCTTAAGTAGTTGAAGAGTTGAAGCTATGTCTACAAGGTTAATTCCAGTTTCTTTGGAGATATCTGAAATAAATTAAACAAAAGTTATTCAACCCAACAGATGGCCAACTTAAACTTACAACAAAGCATGTTTGTTGGAATCCTTAGTTCAAAGAGGATAAAAATATTTATCCTTATTGCTAAATAAAGATTAAGTTTAACATGTGTAAAAAATTTTACCAGAACTATTTTTTACATTTCAAAGCACTTTATAATGTTATTGTGTTCTTGAGTACAATATTATATACAAGATTTTTTTATTAAATTATATATTAACTGACCCTGAAAATTTCCAACTGCTTTCATTATATTTCATTTATGTAATTTAAAAAAATGTAAAATTCATCCTGTAAAAACTTACCAGAATAGAGTATATCAAATTCTGAAGTGTACAATAAAAAAACAAAATAAAAGCAATAACAACAAAAGAAAATAACAGACTGCTGCAGTCCAATAAAACAACCAAACAAGATCCATTCAGTTTAAGAAATTCAGATCACAAGAATGTAGTTCAGTTATATTTGGAACACTCAAATGAGAATTTCTGAAGAAAAAAAAACAATTTTATTACCCAATACTCGGAGTGAAAGTTTCTTCCCACCATTTTGATATATACAAGTTTTTATATATGTTTTGAAATCTGAAGTAAAATAGATTTACATTACAACAATTAGAAAACTGTTGCACACTTTGGTTACATTTTCAAATAATTTAATTAATTAAATAACTTAATGATGAATTAATCACCACTCCTTCAAGAATTCTTACTTTTAAAACAATTTTCCTGATTTCAACTCTGTACTCATTTGCTGCTTGTTGTACGTTGCTCAAAGCCATACCAAATTTCACACATGGAGGATGTGAAATGAAATAATTAAAAAAAAAAAAAATTATATATACATTTTGAAATAACCAAAAAGTACAGATTACTATGTTGTTACCAAACATTTCCACGAAAATTTACTTAACTAGTTACTAAGCTGTATTTGGGTTTAACAATATGAAATTTTGAAGTCACTAATATCTATCACAAAAAGAGTTTACCACCCAAATATTTCAAAAAGGCTGCCACTAGGGGTCATTCTGAGTTTCAACTGGTTATTCACACATCGTAGACAGAAGTAGGTGTATCTGTTTCCCAAAATGAAACGAAGTAGGTGAGGCCACTGTGTTTGAGTTAGTAAATATAGCAATATCTCAGTAAATAGAAAAGATAGAAGATCCTTATTTTATATTATGGCTTGTCAATATTGGTAATTTAAGTTCCTAATTTTTAAGAAACTATAGACTTTATATTTGGACATCACAAACATCTAATACAAATCAATGCTGCATTCAACATACCACATGACACACAAAAAAATCAATGTTTAGGTGTGTTTTTTAACATTTACTTTTCAATTAAGAAATCAAACAATGTATAATATAAAAAATCTGAATTATAATCTACAATTTAATACCAAACTGAATGACATAAATTCATAAAATATTACTTCAATAAAATTTTGAATGTGAGTCAACAAATGAGACAATGAGGCCTTTCACCTGTATCAATAGTTAAGAGTACTATCTCAGAATGAACCAACAATTACATATTATTTTATGTATAACAATAATTAGAAAAAAAAAGAGAGAGATAAGAAATATTTACCTTCTATTTTCAGTTGCTTTTCCCTGTGTGTGTACAAATACTCAAGGATGACACTTTTCCAATATGAGTTGTAACTGACTTGACCCAAGTCTGATAGAGGTTTCTCTGGTGTTCCAACAAGACCCTCTTTCCTTGTTAACAGATAACCTACAGGAGATTAATATTTAAAGTTACAAAAAGAAAACTATACTCATGCATATTTAGTCTATTAATATTAGTGTTATATTATTAAAAACAATCATGGTAAAAGAAAAACAATTTTATACTTTTCAAATACTCAGTTCCATGTTCATGACAAAGGTGCATGCAAATTTCAACTAGTTAGATGTAAGCAGTAATCAGTTTCTTTATATTTTTGTGGTTACAAAGCTCAAATACACTTCCATAAAAATGAACACAGAAGAGTAAATGGTTTTAAATTCTTAAATACATAACATTGACAACATGAAAACTTGACAGGCAACTTTAATTTTTGTAATTAATTTTTTAAAAACAAAACTGTACATTTTTCTACTTATTTTAATTTTTCTAAACATTTATTACAAAAAACACAGATTAAAACCTAAAAAAAAATATTTATTCATTTAGTTTTGATTGGCTGAATTCTGTAAATTCTACCCAAGTAATATCTTCCCAGCATTGCAGTTTTCAGTCAATAATTATTTACAGTTTGCTTAATATGAAAATTCCTTTCGATGATAGCATATTTAAATGTACTATGAGATAATCAGAGTTTGGAATTAAAGCAGTTGATTCATTCCACAGTCTAACAATATAAATATTAGATGCAAGATGTAATAAACTGTATTTATGCCAAATTCAAAATCAGCCTACAGAAGTTTGCATCTTTACTAAGGCTTAGAGTAAAACAAGTCTTCAGAAAAAGAAACCAAAAATTTTTTTTAATAAAAACATACTACACATAAAATTAATATAAAACATTACTTTTTAACAACTGATAACTAGTTTTTATCAGTTACCTCAGCTGTGTAATTGGCAGAGAATATTATTAATGAAGACTTTTTTCTCTTCTTTTTTTTTAAATATATCTAAGACAAACAAATCTGCCAGGGCTTGACTGATACAAAACAAGAACAAATTGGATTCAGGTAACAGAATTTACATATGTATTTACCAAATTAAATAAATGTAAATTCACTGTTCTAAGCTTTGTTCTTATTAACACTCTCATCACAAGTAAGTCAAAGAGTGCATGTCACAACTTCAAAATATAATTAAACATATTTATTATCAATACATGTCAATAAATTTGTCATCAAAACAAAGTTTACAACTGAAATGTTATTATTGTACAAGTTTTAATATCTTAATATCAAAATATTTACGAACATTTCAAATCTTCATTTATATGTATCATGTGACACTTGTTCACTCTGACTCATCTATTTTCTATTTCTTTAATATCTTTCATACAAAGTCCTAAGGTTGATATTACTAAGGCATCATCTACCTTTATACTCTCCAAGCTTCTTTGTTTACTGATACAAAACACAATGTCAAACCCACTTGCTATGTCCTCCTATCACATCCCATCTTTCAAAAAATTCCAATAATTCTTTCTGATGTTCACTCTTATTTATACTCAACAGAAAGCCTAGGTTTTAATTTTCTGAATGATATTAGAACAAGTTAGCAATTACAACTTTTAAATTATCTAGTCAACATGTTGAAAGTTGCTATCACCAATTTCAGCTCAATCAAGGGAACTATTTTAAAGCACTTATACCTTAGAAAGTCAGTTAAATTATAATGGTTATAGAACACCATATATTTTGCATGTTATTTTTTGTCCATAAATGATATTTGAAATAAGTAAAAATTTATTTATGAGCTACAATCATCATTACAAGTGAGTAGATTTAAGAAAATGTGAGATGAAGAAAAAAGTATGTGTAATTTTAAGATGAAAATTGCCGTGCACTCAGATTACTCAGAGTCTGAGTTAAATTGATAAAGTAATTAGTAGGAATATCTTATTAACCTTATAACCACAGGTATCACTGACACTATTTTTAAACCCTTTCTGTGCATATTACCAAGTTACATTCAAACTTTAATTGAACCACTTTACTATGAATGTACTTTAATTAAATATGTATTCTCAAGATAGCTGGTATGGGTATTGGCACTTTATTTTGATTAAAGTGCTAATACTCATATCAGCTGTCTTGAGAATACATTTTTACTTCAAGTGGGTTCCTCATCATCATGTATTATTATATACATTTAACTTTTTTTAAAGAAACATTTAAAACAGCAAATAAACTTCCAGGTTTTTCTGTTGTTTGATCCACTTGCAGTTACAAGTCTGAACTTTACAAACTATTATACATGATACTGTAAGAACAAAATAAAGACTGTTGTCACAGAAGGTCAAATTAAGGTTTCACCTGTCTTTCATTAGTGTCTGGAAAATGTCCAAGAATTTCTCAATATGGGGTTTTACATTTTAGTATCACTAAGCTCGAGGTCAACCACACCCACTTCCAAAAATCAAAGCTGTGTTGCCATGTGACAGTTTGAAGTTGAATGACATGCTTAAAACCAATAAAAACAGTTAATTTTGCACTATTCAGTTATAGCTTGAAGAAACCTCTACAGCATATGGATCTGTAGCACAAGACAGAAAAGAAGCTATGTCTATTGTTCTCTTGAGGTGTACCTAAGCACAGTGCTTTGTGTTAGAAGTATTAGTTTGCTAAACAGTTAGACTATATTTAGGTTTTATGTTTATATTTTATTTTGTTATGGATTATTTGTGTTTATAAAGGTATATTTCAAAATTTTATAATTGTATACATTTAACTTGATGTAGTCTAAACAAATTGGTGTCATTCACGTGCAGAAACTTTAGTGAAAGAATTTATGAACAACCCTTGCTCTATAATAACCATGGGGTCACATTGGCATGAACAGGTTTGCATACCTGCATCAAAAATAAAAGACAAAAAACTGGAAAGGAAAATTAAAAATGAACTAAGTAAAAAGCTAAAGATGTGAAATTATGCATATGACAAAAAGAAGATTACAAAATATTACAGAAACATGTAAAAGATATGTACATATTTCCATCCATTTCTTAAATTTAGTAATTTCTTTGCAATATACATTGATGATAATATCTAGAATTAATGATATTTCACAGAGAAAATGGAAAATAAAATTAAACATTTACTTACTGAAAATCACATTGCATATGAACTATTCAGTGAATAATGTTTTACTTTTCTAAAACTATATAATTTTAGGATTGTTCAAGACAAATTTAAAACTATTTCATGAACTCCTTTCATTTTCAATTGGGTTACAAGGACTGAATTCTTGTGTAAAACAAAGTCCATTAAAAACTTACCAAATGTTGTAAAGGTGAATTGAGTATAATCAGTTATAGTACTTATAGTTTTGACAGTTATATAATGTTACAAGGACATGCAAAACAGACTAGTCCATCTCTATATGGTAAATAATAACTGAAACTTTCAACTTATCTCTTTGTCAGGTCCATGATGGATGTATTTCATTTAATGGCCAAATTACCAATGAAGTAGCACCACATTATCAACCATGTAAAAAATAAGCATTTCCACTGTTTTTAACCAATGGGCAGTTGTGTTCTTTGTAACCTTGTTAAGGGTGTACAAAATGGTGTCACTATCAAACAAACAATTGAGAGAACTCACCACTTTACAATTTTATGTTGAAAGCAAGAAGAAGCAGAAGAGAGAATATATTGAGACTTGTGAAAGAGAAGCAGTGTTAATTTCAAAAGTGGTGTTTTGCAGTTTTATTTGGTTACTTGAGAGCAAAGACATGATGGAATATTTGCTGGGTCCTCCACAGGGAACTGGACCCTGGATTTTAGTATTTTAAATCCTTAAACTTACTACTGTTCCACCAGGGAATGTTTTGTTGTTACTTGTTAAGCTTCAGCAATGTATACTTGTAAGGAGAAGCATTTACTTGTCAGTTTCAGTACATTTCGTGTGTAAAAATATACCTGAATTATCAATCTACTGTTGTATTAATTTATCAATAAACAAATTAATCACCAAGTTATTAAAACATCAAGCATTTTTTCCACTAATAATCTTTGGGCAACTAAAACCTACCACTCACTTTAATAAATGGATAAGTGAATTCTGATGTTAATTACTGAGCCACAACTGGTTTCCTGATTTTATACACCAATAATGTGTGTTTAAAAGAAGATTAAAATTTAAGAACATTGCAATGTATGAATTTTATTATTTTCTTTAATATATCAGATCATCCCATCAGTAATGTCCAAAAATTTAATACACAAAGTGAATCATCATTTCTGTCTCTGTAGAAGGCTTTAATGACTAAAATATGTAGTGGAACATCTATAAACATTTTCAGACAAAGAAAAGAAAGTAATCCAACTCTACTTTTTCAGATCATTAATCAAATAAATCCTTATGTATATGGATGTGTCTGAGGAGCACATTAGGCATATAATGCTTTGTGAGTTTAAAACAGACAATAGTGCAGCAGAAACTACAAACATTCAAGATGTTTATGGTGCATAATATCTCAAAGAAAGAAAATATCAAAGGTGGTTTCAGAAGTTAAGATCAGGTGACTACAGCTTAAGTGATGCACCACATTCAGGCCATCCTGTTGAGTTTAATGATGATTTGCTACTGGCTGTACTTGATGAAGATTGTGCTGTAACAGTTGAAGAATATCACAGAAGCTTAATTCAACCCATTCAATAGTTCACGGTAATCTGCAACAGCTTGGAAAGGTGTCAAAACTTGGAAAATGGGTTTCCCATGATTTGACACAAGCCAACCTCAGAGTAAGAGTGGACATTTGCACTTCTCTGCACTCTTGTGAACACAACTAATCTTTCTTGGACAGTTTAGTGGCTGGAGATGAAAAATGGATATATTATAAAAGTGTTAAGCCCAGCAGACAATGGATCAGTGCAAGTAAACTGGCTAAAGTACAGTCCAAAATGGACCTCCACCCTAGGAAAGTCTTGTTAAGCATTTGGTGGGATATTGTTGGCGTGATCCACTTTGAGTTGCTGCCATTCAATGTTACAATTACATCAGATTTCTAGTATCAATAGTTAGAGCACATAAATGTTGCACTGAAAGAAGAGGCTTGCTTTGGTCAGTTGTAAAGGTGTGTTACACCAGGATAATGCACAGCCCCTTACAGCAAGGATCACACTCTGCAAAAACTGAAGAGCTAGACTGGGAAAAACTTCCACATCCTCCTTATTCTCCAGACCTTGCTCTATCTGGTTATCATCTATTCCAAAGCTTGCTGAACTGTCTTGATGAAAAAGAGCTTGGAATACATGAAGATGTCAAAACTACCCTCTCTACATTCTTTTCCTCCAAACCCCAAAAATTTTATAGAAACGACATTCAGAAGCTTGTGAATCATTGGCAAGAAGTAATGAATAATAATGGAACATACATTATTGATTAAATAACATTAAAAATGTTTGAAATCCTTTCTCTTTTTCTGAAACTAAAATCGAACATTACTTAAAGGATGACCTGATAATTACTTTCTCTACTGAGAAAATATTTTTGTGTTTAGGCTCTTAATATAATATACAATAAGCCTATTCAGTCAGTACTTTTAACTCTTTGAGACCTGGGTATTGCTATTCAATGCACCTGTTGTATGGTTTGTTAAGGTGCAATACAAAAATATAGTACTGGATGAAATAATCTGAAAGTTAGGAATTACTTTCAACAATTTATGTAAGTTCTGTAAGTAACATACGTTACTTCTCTGTGAAACTGTAAAAATTCAAGGCTTTGAAATTTTGAAAAAAAAATTCATTGTGTTATGTTTTTAAATAAATAAATAAAAATGCAAACTTCTGTTGCAAATTTTTGTTGCATACAATATTACTTTAAAACTTTTACATAGTTTTTACTTTATGAAATTGTAAACTTTATTTTGTTTTGATTTGAAAAAGAAAGCATGCACTCTTGCTATATTTACAATAACTGGAATAGAATAAAAATAATTTTTTACCATGCCAGTATCATAATGAGCCAAGTTTTTAAATTCTTAATCAGAATATTTCATCAGATATAAAACTTCTAAACCCACTTCATATTCATTTATATATTCCCTTCTAGATTTTTTATTTGTAATTCAAGTAGTTACTTAGGCCTACAAAGTTTAATGCAAACAAGGCTGAACACAATGACTTTCTCAGCAAAACAAAACCTGAACATAATGAAGTGCAAACTGATTTAACTGGGACCACCTAAACTTGTTCTTAGAAAAAACTATTATCTTACCATACTTGAATATTATAATTAAAATAAAGTAGACAATGATAAGCATATTTTTTCAACACTTAAAAAATAAAAATAAGGACCATAACTGTAGCAGAAGTTGTTTACAGGCACTATTTTTCGTAACAACATATCACCAAGTTTAGCTTTTATTACTTTTACTGACTGTTATGTAAATCACCACTGAATTGGAAGCTTTATTGTCTTTACAGTTCAAATGGATGGAGAAAAGAACATTCACAATGAGTTTAGGTCAGAAGTGTGACTTCTTGAAGCTGAAATGTAAGCAATTACATCACACCATGACAAGTAAGGTTGAGAACATTCACAATGAGTTTAGGTCAGAAGTGTGACTTCTTGAAGGTGAAATGTAAGCAATTACATCACACCATGACAAGTAAGGTTGAGAACATTCACAATGAGTTTAGGTCAGAAGTGTGACTTCTTGAAGGTGAAATGTAAGCAATTACATCACACCATGACAAGTAAGGTTGAGAAATCTTACTGACTGGCTATAAAAAGCTGATAAAAACTACACTTGTATTCAAGCAAAAATGACAAATTAAACTATTTTACTCAACATCATTATGACTTTTCTCCTATCAGATTATTTGCGTACATTATACTAAGACAAATTTAGGAAATTCTCAAACCTCAATGATTTCAATAGGACCATACTAAAACTTACCACAAATTAAAGTTTAAAATTTTTGTAATTTGTGTAAAATATGACTAAGAGCTCATTTTCTATAATTGTTTTTATTCAAATGGTATAATTCTGTCTCACGAGGGGCTGCCTTTATACTGGTATCAAAGGGTTAAGATTAGGCATAATTTATGTAAGAAATGAAATAAAAAACTTACTGAAGTCAATCAGAAATCGTCCATATCCCTTTCTTTGGTACTGTGGCATTGTCATGATACAGGAAACATTATATTTCTGTTGACAGTGTTTCTCCTAGAAACAAATGATACACAACTGGTAGTAAGAATAAAGGTATGAACTGTATGTAACTGCTTGAAAAATAGTTTTATCTAAATTATTTTTGTCAGTGTTTAGTCACTTACTACTCAAAAATGAGAACTGGCTGCCATCTCTGTTGTCAGATTGATTATTCACCCAATTTGATGAGATAAATGTTCGGGTAAGGTTGGTTTGGGATTACCGAGACTGAAAACAAAATAGTATTACTCCTACTTGGCTCAATTACAAGATAACTTTTCTGCTTTAATATAAAAGACCCCTTTTAACTCACCAAATTATGAACAACTAATTAATCACTAACTGTCTTTTGATGTTTAATATATCCAACCACCTTGGATATACATAAACTCCTTCAAGTGCACTAACAGACAACTGGAAAAGATCAATACAGAAAGTTTTTAAATTGTTTTCCATCTGCATTAATGGTGTGTACGTTTTGCCCATTTCTTCAGAATTACTCACAATAGGCATTGTTCTTTCACAAGACATAAATATTTCATGTAATCTTTACATAAAAAAAATCAATTTTTTTCATTAGGTGTTTTTATTAAAGATTTATCTGCAAATTAATGTATTCAGTCTGAATCTCTAACTAAATTATAAGTCCCTCAAAATAATTCCTTTAGGTGATTGTTGCTGACTCTATGGTGATAGCTTTATGATGTTTAAATTGTGTAAAACTTCATTTCTTCTAAATTTTGTTGAGCTTTTCCAAATAAACCCATAATTCCTTAAGGTAAAATGTGTAAACACAAGCATGCAGAGATTACATTATTTCATTTTGAAAATAAAGTGTATTTTATAATGTCACTTGCATATCAAAGTATTTTAAATGTTATATGTTCTTAAAAATAAGTACAAAAACATTATTCCTACATAATTTGTATTTACAGGTTTACTTAAAAAGAATACATTTTTCAATTTTCTAAATTTCTTGTAAGTAACACCCCTCATAACCAAAGTAAAGCCAAAGAAAAACTACATTAACAGAAACTAAAAAAAACATGTTCCTAATAAAACGTTGGAAGTATTACCTTAGAAAAGTATCCAACAAAATGGCATCCAGCATCATCATTTTTTGTAAGAACATAAAAGAGAAATGGATCAACGTCATAGTATAAGGTTTTATGATCAAGGAAAAGTTTAGCAAGAAGACACAGGTTTTGACAGTAGATTTTGTTGATGTTTCCATCCACTTCAAAGACTGATAAGTCATCATTTCTGTAAATCTCTGTGGCAGGAGGGTGAGTCCATGAACACTTTCTCTGTCAAAAACAAAATAAAAATATAGTAACTTATTTTCTGGTTAAAAATATTTAAGCACTTAATTAAAGTATTCCATGATCAGAATACACACAGGTACTCTTCATAATGTACTTTATAATAATTACAGCTTATCACTGTAAAATGTTTCATGACATGCACAACTCAGTATATAAATTAAAAATCATCATACTTCCTAAAATGTTTATTTATCCCATATGATGAAAGAAAATTTATTACTTAATGCACCATATCTCCAAAGTAATTAAAATGGTTTAATTATCTCATACAATGTTACACATGAATAATGAAAAAAAACAAATAAACATAATTTTTGTTTACTCTCAGTGCACCACTTGAATATTATCTCATAAAACCTTAGTTCACTCAACCTTCCTCACACCATGTTAAAACAGTATTTTGTAATATCTATAGGAAAAAATAAATGTTAAATCAAAACTTCACAGATAATGTGTAATAAATAAAATAGGATTTTTTTTAAAATTACTCTTCAATACTGGCAATAATTTAGCAAAAAAACTAAATATCAAGTACCCATTAAACACAGAATTAATAAAATAATAGTTTGAAAACTCAACCTTCCTCACACCATGTTAAAACAGTATTTCGTAATATCTATAGGAAAAAATAAATGTTAAATCAAAACTTCACAGATAATGTGTAATAAATAAAATAGGATTTTTTTAAAATTACTCTTCAATACTGGCAATAATTTAGCAAAAAAACTAAATATCAAGTACCCATTAAACACAGAATTAATAAAATAATAGTTTGAAAAACTTTTAATATAAAATTACTGCATGAAAAATCCTCATATAACTGTCAACATTTATCAATTTGGTTATAAACTTTCACTTATTATTTCAATAGAAGTTTTTTTTTTATTTTACACTGTAGACTTTAAATCTTAAGTTCAGTTACACAAATCATCTACAGATACTCCAATTACATAATGCTAACAGTTACAAACAAAATAATAAAATGTGGTAATTCTGCTTTACAAGACACACATAAAGACCCCTTTATCAATTGAAAGTATGATTCAAGTTCTTCTAGTGATTTAATTTCAAACTTTTTACCAAACATTAACATTCCTATACAGCAAGACTAATATAAAATAAGGTATAATTAGGATTCAGATACTGTAAATCAGTTACTTTAGTGGATTCATACACTTCAGATGGAGCTGAAATATTTATTATTATACTGCTATTGAAGGTTATTATTATGACAAATGAAAATGAAAAACAGAATCCTTAAGCACTTTTTACAAAATTTATTATTGTTTGCATGATATAAGATATAATTAACACTACTGAGGTACTTTCCACAGTACATCAGAAGCAGCTAATAATTTAAAATCTTTGTTGACAGTAATAAATATCCAAGAAGCATACAAATGTATTTATCTTAAAAACAGAAAAACTTATTTTTTGTGTTACTAAACAAAAGGTTTCAGTAGGCTTTTTGTTCATTTCAGATACCAAGTAAACAAAACAAGCAAAACTTCATTCAAAATTCAATACCTTATGAAAAATCTTAATGTTAGAATGTTCAGTTGCCATAACAGATTACGATAATTTGTCATAACTGAAAAAGCAATTCAATACCTTTTAATGAAATTCATACAATAAATTTGAAAATTCAAAAATATATTGATTCTCACAATGATACCAGAGTTATTCATAAAACTATTTTTCTCTTCATGTTTGAGTATGTCCAAAATGATTACCAGTCATTAAAAAATAATGAATTAGACTCACCCTATGGCTTTGAAGTACACTTCGACTTTTCATGTATTTGAGGCAGAATTCACACAAGAAAAGCTTAGGTAATCTAATAAACAATTTACAATTAGGATTTTCAATTATAATTATCAGAAGGAGGTTAAAAAACATTTGTATTTTTAGAAGTTCTAACAGATCTTCAATAGAAAGTTAAACATAAATTAGTTTGTTTTTTACATTCTTCACAAAGCTAACTAAGGGCTATTTGCACTAGCCTTCCTTAATTTTGATGAGATAAACTAGAGGGAGAGCAGTCTGTCATCTTAACATACACCCTGAACAACTGAGCACTATTCCATCAAAAAATAGTGGGACTGACCATACATTTATAACACCCCCATGACTTAAAGATCAAGCATGTTTAGCAACAAATTTATATTCTAAAATATGCAAATTGCAAGTGGAACAACTTGCAAGGCCACAAAAAATAAAATAAAAATACGAATATTACAAAAGTAATAAAAAGTCTCTTGTTCCAAAATTTGGGGATAAAGTACACAACACACTATATTTCACAATTTTTAGAAAGTAATAACATTTTAGACACTTCTAGCAAAGAAAAATTAACTCAAAGTGTTGCTTTCATGTGGCATGTTTAACATAATGAAAATAATTCACACAAACAAGGCCTCCCTGTTCATTTCTAAGATTTGCATTACATTAAAACCATATTAATGACTATCATTAATGGTTCAGGTTTGACCAATGGAAGTCTATATATTAAATTACAATTATTGTTCCTTTCACTTACGTTCAAAGACAAT